>NW_020312013.1:465878-610189 GCF_003144115.1 Tilletiopsis washingtonensis
CTCCCCTCTTTGCTCCTGCCAACGTCAAGGTCAAGCCAGAAGCGCAGCTTGCTCAGTCCTTGGCTTCCCAATACCCGCGCCAAAACTCGCTCCGTCGCCTTTGCGCCGTCGCGGCTTGAGCATATCGCCGCCCAATTGTCCCTCGCTCTTCTCCTGCTCGTGCCCTCTACCAACTCACTCTCACTCTCACTCTCGGCTCCCTCATTCAATGTCTCAACGATCATCACATACCCTTGCCGCATTCTCAACTACCCCTCCTCGCCTTGATCTCCCCGTCCCGCCCAATCACTAGTGGCCTTCTCGTAATCTATCTCGGCCTTCTCTCAACTCGCGCGTTGTGAGGTGCTTTCATTGTGATGTCGCTTGGCATAGATGTGCACGCCACGCCGGCTTTGAGATTTGAGAGGGATCAGAACAAGTACCTGACCAAGCCCGCAGCGCCGACTTTCTCCTTCTCCCTCTTGCGCTCCCTCTCCCTCGCTGCCTCAGCTTCGCCCTCTGCCCTCTCTGCTCCCGCCTGTCGCTCCTGCTCTCCCTCGCGCTCCTCGTCCGAGTCCGGCGCCAGCCTGACGCCGCCATTCTCCACTTTGCGCCGCTGTTGCGCTGCGGCACGCTTCAAGCGCCGCCGATGAGCTCGGCGCACGGCGTCGTCCGCGTTGGCACTTGACGTCGCCGCCTGTCTCGCTACTGGCGCAGATGTCGAGGCAGAGGCAGCAGCAGCAGCGAAGTGCCCAAAGTCAAGCGACGCCAAGGGCGTCTGTGCGCGCAGAAGCACCTCGGCATCCCTCGCGCTGCGCTCCTCGGCACGCTGCCGCAGCGCGATTTGCAGCTGTTGCAGTGCGTGGGAGAGCGACGCGGCCGTTTGCTGCGGCGGCGGCTGCTGCTGCACTTGCGCCGTGCTCGTCGAGGCCGAAGAAGACGGCGCTGCTGCGGAGGCAGGAGCGAGCCAGCGCAGAATGGCGAGGGGAGGCGGCGCAATCGCAAGCAGAGGCAGCTCCTCCTTTGGCGCGGCGCTCGAGGCGTGCACGGCGGAGAAGTCGGCCTCGGCGGGAGAGGCGGGCGTGGCGGGAGAGGCGGGAGTGAGGGTGGAGGGAAGGGCAGAGAGGGAGGTCGTGTAGAGCTCTAGGAGGGAATGGATGATCTCTGCGCGGCATGGTCAGCGATGCGCTCGGTAGCTATGGGGGCGGGCGAGCGCATTGGATAGCGAGGGAACGTGACACTGCCGAAAGAAGGAGGCAGCCTTCGGCGCCCTGCTCCCTGGCCGGTGCCTCGCTTCGACGGGCTACTGCACTCTTGCCGCAACCCACCCCTCCTCCCTTGCCCATCTACGCCTCGTGTCTGCCTCGGACAACGCCCTCTCTGCCTCTTGTGCGTTCCCGTCGCTCTCTCCTCTTCGTACGCGCAGCAGCACCGAGACTGAGCACGGCAACTCACCCTCCAAGTCCTCGACGCCACACCGCCACCTTTCCGCTCCCTCCTTCTCAAAGAACTCCCTTATCCCCCCTTCCTCCTCCTTCTTCTCCGTCAGGACCGCCAACCACACACACGCGCCCGCCACGGCGTGCACGGGATAGCACGCGCAGCTGAAGCAGCGATGCGCATCGATGCCCATCTCCCACGCCACGCGCGTCGTCTGCTTGCTCAGGCCGAGCGTGCGTGCAAACTTGAGGAGCAAGGAGGCAAAGGAGGCCGGCGGACGCAGCGAGAAGGAGAGCGAGGAGAGGAGCAGCTTCTCGAGGGCAAGGAGACGCTTGCGCTCGCCGTCGATGAGCTGCGTGGGAAGTCAGCCGCTGCGACGAAGCGAGGGGCGGAGGCAAGAGGCCACGCACGCCCGCCTCGACGTTGGCCTCGGCCACATGTCCCCGGCGCACGTCGCGCCGGCCATGCACGACGCCGATGAGCTCGGGGCGGCGGAGCGCCATGCTGGCGAGGATGACGTCGCGCGCCTTCTTGGTCGTGTCGCACATCTTGGCCGCCAGTGCGAGGGCGGCGACGGGGGCGTCCCACTCGCGCGCGCCGCCGGGCGCGACGGCGGCGGGGGCGAAGAGGTGCAGGCGCAGCAGGAGGGACTGTGCGAGAGTGAGCGTGGCGGCGGGGAAGCCGATGCGCGCGGCGAGGGCGACGAGGAAGGCGAGGTGCAGCGTGCGGCGGCGGAGGATGTGGGCGGAGCGCGTGGGCTCGAGGAGCGCGCCGAGCTCGGCGGGCGTCAGGTAGGGCGTGGGCGCAAGGGTGAGGAGCGACATGATGGCGAGGGAAGCAGGCCGGAGGAGCGAAGCGGCGCGGTGCAGGCAAGGCAGGGCCGTGCGGGCGGGCGGCACATCACGTGGGCGGCCCCAGGCTGAGCCGCGGCTGGACGAGGCGGGCGCCTCGACTGAGCGAGCGTTGGCTTGCACGCCGGCTCGCTCCTCCACTTGCCCTCTCTTCCGCACCACCACCTCCTCCACGCACACCTTCGCCGTCGCGCCACATCGCCGCTGCCTCGCGCGGCTGCCTCTCACGCTCGTCTCCTCGCGCCAGCTCGCCATGTCCGCGCCCTCGTCGTCGGCGCCGCCCGGCCCGCCGCCGGGCCCGCCGCCGGGCCCGCCGCCGCCGCCGCCGCCCGCGCTCGCCTCCTCCTCCAAGCTGCCTGCGCCGCCTGCGCCGCCTGCGCCGCCTGCCGCACCTGCGCCGGCACCCCTCGCCGCACCCGCGCCGCCCTCGGAGCGCACCATCGCCCTCGAGCGCACCTCCTTCTTCCAGGAGCTCGAGCTCGACCGCATCCTCGCCGCCTTCCGCCTCAACCCCTACGACATCCTCGAGTGTCCGCTCGAGGCAGACGCAAAGACGGTGACGAAAATCTACCGCAAGAAGAGCCTGCTCATCCACCCCGACAAGGTCAAGGACCGTGAGTACTGCACCGCGCGACGCAGCGCGAGAGGCGAGCCTGCGCGAAAGGCAGACGCGTGGGCGCTGGCTGGGGGCCCGCATTGCGCATCGTGGGCAGAGCATGGGCGCATGGCCCGTTGCATCGCTGCGTCTGCATGCTGCTTCAGCGAGGGCGCAGCTACGCACGTTGCGCTGCGCCTTCTCGCGCGCGGCTGCCCAAAATGTGCAAGAACAGCATGCAGGGGTCCAGACGCGAACGTGGGTGGCGCGGTCGGCGGCTGCACTTTTTTTGCCACAAAGTGCTGCGATACGCTGACGGAGCCACGCGCGTGGAGATCTGGCCTATCTCTCGGTGACCGCACAGGCAGGGCTCCGGCGGCGCGCGCGAGGAGGGCTCAGGGGCTTTATTGGCCTTGATGAGGTACCAATTCTGCCCCCCGGGCGCGGCGCGGTGCCGAAGAGGACCGCTGCGGAGCCGAAGCGAGAGCCACGCAACGTGCCCTTTCTTTGCATCACACATCGCTGCGCACGACACGTGCGTGCGTTGAATATTGGGGCGTGGGACGCACGAGAGGGGTCGAGGAGCTCGACGGCGAAGGAGAGCGTATGGCGGTAGCTCGAGGTCCTACCTTGATCCAGCGTCACGGGTAGGCGCGCACGGGCATTGCGAATGGGCTTGCTCTCAATTGGGCGGACGCCATCGTACGACCCCGCTCCTCTGCGCCTGCCGGCAGCCTTCTCTCCACATCTGCATCGAGCGTTTGGCGTCGAGCTTCCGCCGAACAGGGGTTCTATCTCGCTGCGATGCGCCCATCACACGATGGCCTCGACGGCGGCGGGTCTATGGTGGCGGGAACGCACATGAGGGAGAGTGGTCACTCTACGGCGCCTTCCGTTGCTCATCTCGGCGCAGCGTCCTTGCTATCGCTGCTTCCGCCGACAGGTGCGATAGGCACCCGCCCTTGCCCCTTTGCGCCGCTCGTTTTCCTATCTACAGCTTCCGCTGCCTCGTGCTCAGCTGATCTTGTCTTCTTCAGCTCGCGCCGTGCAAGCCTTCGACCTCCTCAAGAAGGCCTCCTCTGTCCTGCTCGATTCCGAGCAGCGCGACACACTTGACGAGGTCGTCATTTCCGCGCGCGTCATGGTGCTGCAGGACATGAAGCTGCCGGCAGACGTTGCGGCCGAGGATGAGAGGCTGCAAGACCTGGTGCCTTCCTTTGAGGAGCGCGTGAGGAAACGCACGAAGGAGCTGATGGTGGATGATGAGCTACGTCGTCGTCGGTCAGTCCTCCCTCGCCCCCTGGAACCCCTCGCTCTACTCGCTGACTCTGCAGTGTGCCTCTCAGATCCATCAAGATGCAGCACGAAAGCGAAGGCGAAGAACAGCGCCGCAAAGAAGCGGCAGCGCTGGAGCGCAAGCGCAAGGCGGAGGAGAAGGAGACGTGGGAGAATGGCCGCGAGGAACGCGTGGCGGGCTGGCGCACGTTTGCGAAGAGCGGCGCCAAGAAGAAGGTCAGTCTTTCGTCGTCGTCGTCGCGGTGTCTGCTGCCGAAGGTGGCTGGTGGCTGATGCAGCGCTTGCCGTTCGGTCGAGCAGAAGAAGGGAATGGAAGTGCTCGGCTAAGCCCTTCGAGGACCGTCTCGTCGAGCTGTCTTTCTGAGCGCCGCGCTCGTCTCTTTTTCTCATCTCCTACTCGGTCTCCGTTCCCTTGCAGCCGCATCCTTCACATCCACGCCCTCTCCAGGCCCGCTCCCATCTCGTCACATCGCTCTGGACTTTCTTTGTCGCAACTCGACATCTCCTCTCCTCTCTAATGTCCTCAGCTAACCCATGTCCCGCTCTCCGTCTAATGATCACCCTTCGCAACGTGTGCTTGGTGCTCTCGCATCGGGAAGAAGGCAAAGGCGCTTTCGTTTTCTCACGGGGGGCGTAGAGATGGGCGGGCACGAAGAAGCGAGGCTCGTGCGGGGAATGGGAACGGGTGTATCGAGGAACAAACGCGCGGTCACGAGATCTCTGGCATCTCTCTCGAGAAGCGTGCCTGCGCGTGGGTCTGGGTGGCTGGACAAACGCCGAAACTGCGAGCGCTTCAAGCGCGCGTGGCCCGGTAGCTAGACGCGGGCAAGGCAAGAGGCAAAGTGTCAGCAACCTTGGGGTGGAGGGAGGAGACCTGCAAGCCCTCCATGGGACTCACTCCGACTCGGCCGACATGCCCAGGCTGGCGAGCTCCGAGCTGGCCTGCGCCAGCACCTCGGCGGCGGCCGCGTGGTATTCGCTCTGGCTGCAAGCGGGAGAGGGAGAAATAAAGGAGGCAGCGCGTCAGGAGCTGTACAGAGGACAAGGCGATGACCGGAGAGGCCATGATCTCCCCCCAGGCCTGTCTCTCGTCTACGCACGCTTTGACAAAGGCAGCGAGCGACTTGATGCCCTCGGGGTTCTCCAGGACCGCCTTTTGCGATGCGATGGCCGCCTCTGTGGCCTCGACGAGCTGGAGCCGCCGCGCGAGTCAGGGGGGGAGTGTCAGCGTGCACTGGCCCAACGGACAGAGTTGCAGTGCCTCCAGAGGCAGCACGCACCTTGTCCTCGGCCTGCTCCACCTCCTGGCGCTGCGCATCCAGCTTGGCAGAGTTGCCGCTGGCCTCCGAAGCCTTGAGCGTCTGGCGCCACGAGTCGAGGTGCAGCCGTGCATCGCGCACAGCCTGGCGCGCCCTGAAAGGAAGAGGAAGGGAAACTGGCGTCAGTATTGCCCACGTGTTGCTGCGATTCCCTGTGCGCTCCTTGCTCCCTCGCACGCCCGCTCTGCTCGACTGCAAGTCTCGCCCCCTCAATGTTCCATCTCCAGCACCCCGAGGCGGACTCACTTAGTAGCCACAGCAATCTGCGCGCCAAAGCCCTGCCACGGGCTCAGGAATCCCTCGCGGATCGCATCGTCCTGCGCCAGGCGGGCATTTCCGACGCGGTCCTGCGCCAGGGCAAACTTCTGCAGTGCCTCTCCCAGCTTGCCCTCTTCCTGGCCCGCGCCCGCCGCACCCGTCGTCGGGCTCGTCGGCAGGCCAGCGATGTTCGTCGGGCTGGCGCCGAGCTCCAGCGCGCCCGAGGCGGCGCCGCGCGAGAGGGCGTGGGAGAGGGTGCGGTGCACCTCGGGCGGCGCAGAGGTGGCCTGGACCGTGGGCAGCTGAGGCACACCCTTGGTCGCCGACGCAGCCCAGGACGTGACGCTGTGGCCGATCTGCTGCGACAGCTGCCCGATCGACTCTTGCACCTGCGTCGGGTAGTCGTAGCCCTCGGACTCGTAGGCACGCGTGATCCTGAGGGCGAGTCAGTGTGGTCCTCGGCAGAGGCAAAGGCCGCGTGTCGACAGCTGCACCGCGCATGGGCGGACAGCCCGCCGGCCTGGCACGTTCGCTTGGCAACGACGACACATGCGTGCCGAAGCGAGCAAGTGGCCAGCTGGCGCTGCACTGCAGCGCCAAGGCACTCGATGTACTGCGCCCCTCTGAGCGGCGAGGCGGAGGCAAGGGTCGGGGCCAGGCGCGGCATGCGCTGAGCCAGGCGCTGCGCCCCATGCCTCGCTCCTGCTCGCTCACACTCACTTGAGCAGGTTGTTGTGCGCCAGCTTGAGCGCGTCGACGCGGCGCTCGAGATCCTTGTACTCCTGCGGCTGCGCGTGGGAAGAGGATGAGCATCAGCCTCTGCGCCGGCGCGCGCGCCGCTGTGCACTGACGAGCTCGGTGATGTCGTCGGCATCGACGGCGCCGAAGCGCTCCTTTGCCTGCTGGTTGAGGTTGCCAAAGCCGCGCGATATGTTGGCGCCGAGGGGCGTGACGTTGGCCGAGACCTTCTGGGTGAAGGCTTTCCAGTTGTCCATGCTGGGCGTGGGTGTGTGTGGGTGGTGAGGGGTGGTGGAGGGGAGGAGAGGCGGCGGAGGGCAGAGGCCGGCGCACGTCGAGTCGCTGTCGCCGCCGTCGGCGCACGGAGCACCGCCGCGCCCGCTGCTGCCAGCGCCGCCGCACGCGCTTCGCCGCCGTCGCTCCCGCGTCTCGCCCACGCCGCTGGCTCTCGCACGGCAGCGGCGCGCGCCTGCTGCTGCTCTTCTCGCCGTTCCTTTCCTTTCCGCCGCCTCATCCACTGTCCTGTCCGTCTCCTCCACCCAGCAAGCCGGCCCAGCATGGCGTTTGCTCTTCTGCGCAGCAGCCTCGCCGCTCGCAGCCTCGCGCGCAGCTTCAGCACGTCGCTGGCGCTGCACGACGCCGCCGCCGGTGCGACCGCCGCCGCCTCGTCCAGCTCGGCCGCCTCGCCGCCGCCGCGTGCGTCCCGGGCGCCTCGCAACGCCGACGGCGCTTCTTCCTCTTCGCGCCCGCAGCGCTCTGCCTCTTCGGCACGCGGCACTTCCCGCGGCGGCTCCTCCTCGCGCGGTGGCTCTGCACGCGGCGGCGGCGGCCGGTCCAGCGGCGAGCGTGCCGACCGTCCGCCTCGTCGCTTCGACGGCGGCTCTTCGTCCGAGCGTCGCGTCGTCGTGCCGGCCAAGATCGACGTGCCCTCTACCGAGTGGTCCTCGCCGCTCTATGCCATCAAGGGCGCCGCTTATCTCCCTGCCGGCCCGCCCGTGCCTGCCGAAGTGGCACTCGGCGCAGACGGCAAGCCAGCCTCGCCGAAGCCACTGCGGAAAGCAGAGCGGTCACTGCACGTGCACTTGCGCAAGGGCGTAACGACGCTGGGTCCCGTCAAGCCCAACGAGGCGCGCGCGCTGCCCGAGGTGGAGCGCGTGGCGAGAGAGGAGAAGGTGCTGGCGGCGCTGGGAGGACAGGTGCTGCGCAAGGCCGAGCAGGAGGCCAAGGGGGGCGAAGGCGTCCTCAAGAGCGCGGCAGACGTGCTGGAGCAGAACGTCACGGTTGGGCCCGAGGGCAAGGTGTGGGTCGTCAAGCAGATGAGGGAACTGATGAAGTAGGAAGATGGACACCGCAGACCAGAGAGGGAAGGGCGCATGGGCTGGGAGATGAAAGCGAGGCAAGCACGCGTGGGTTGGGAAAGAGCGGGAGGGACCAATTTGATAGAGTACAGTTGTGTGCGGTTGCTTGACTGAGTGCGTGGCCCGGAACTCCGCTCCCGTCTCTGCGTCTCGGGCGCGACCAGGCGTGGACACTGACAACAAAGGCAGTCTCACAGCTCTCGGCGCTGCATTGTGCTGCCCGAAAGGCGAGTGAGTGATGGACGAGCGTCCGACCTTCTGCGCTATTTCCCGTCACGCAGGCCTGTGCATAGCGGCGCCTTGCGCTATCTTCCTGGTCCTGCTTGACCAAGCCTTGCTTGTCCGCCGGGTGCGAGAGACAGCCACTCATGACTTTGGCTGCACTTCCTGCGCGACAACTCACGCGCGTCGTTCTCAGCGTGAGAGAGGCTCTGTCTCGAGAGGAGCGATGGTTGGAGCGATGGTTGTGAAGAGAGAGTCACAGCGCGTTACTGCGGGCTTCACAGGCATAGTGCCAAGTGACTGCGGCCAGCCCGAGGCATGGGGCCGATAGAGTCAGAGTCAGAGTCGATGCGATGCGCCCGATGTGAACGGCAAAGCGGCGTTGGGGGTGACTCGAGCCAGGGCAGCATCTTGCCCGACACGCTGGCTCGCTGTCCCGTAGGGACGCGATGGATGCGGGCCTCAGCCAGCGAGGGAAGGGAGACGACGAAAGGAACGTGACATCCGATGGCAAGGCAACACGCGCACTCTCGCCTTGTTCTGCCGGTGCAAGCCGGACGGTGAGCAAGCAGGCGACGCCACACCAGAAGGGCGTCGCAGGATAGGCTGGAACTCTCCTCACACGCGCAAATGGCGCTGCCCGGCGTGGCGGACTTGCGACTGTGAGCCCGAGGCGTACGCCTCGCCCGGCTGGCAAGAGCGCCAGTGTAACATGTGAGGGGGCCGGCCACAAGATGGCCACCTCACTCTTCACGCAGACATCGGTATCAGACACCATCGTCATTCCCTCCATCCTCTACTGCTTGAGCAGCTTCTCGATCTCGCCGCTCTTCTGCTTGGCGAAGAAGTCGTCGCAGCCGCCGACGTGGGTGCCGTTGATGAAGATGTTGGGCACCGAGCGCTGCCCCGTCTTCTCGGCGAGCGAGTTCTGCAGCTCCGAGCCGTTGGACATCTCGTCGAGCTCGAGAATCTTGATGCTCGACTGGTTGAGCGAGGGCAGGGCCTTCTTGACGCGCGTGCAGTCTGGAAGGAGAGGGTGAGCAAGGGAAAAGGGCGACATTGACGACCGCGAACTGTCTTGACGAGGCAGCTGGCAAAGAGCAAGTGGCATCGCAGTGCCATTCCTGCCCGCCTACCACTCATCCCTCGTCTTGCCTCCAGAGGCTGTGCACCTGGCCCCCGTGCTCGCGCGCGCCAGCATTTGACGACCTGACTGCCCCTTGGCCCTCTCGCCTCGCAGCACCGCGCCCTCGCACAGCCACTCACACGGGCAGTAGCTCTTGCTGAACACGGCAATCACGTTTGCCTTGATGACGTCCTCGACGATCTTTGCGGCCGACATGCTGATGGTTGGTATGAGTTGTTTTGGGTGGTGCGTTGTGTGGTGGTGAGAGGAAAGGAGTGGAGGAGCGTGGCGTGGCGATCTTGACAGGCGCCGGCGTGTGGAGCGTGCGCTGGCGCAGCGCCGGACGTAAGGCACCGCGCCGGTTGCCGCGGCTTGCGTCATTTGCCGCGCTTGCCGGCGTGCGGCCTTGTTCGGCCGACACGCAGCGTGGGAACAGCGGCCTCGGCGCCGCTCTCGCCGTCCCGGGCGGCGCGGCTCCAGCGCGCTTCCTCCTTCTCCACCCACCCACCCACCCTCCTCACTCTTCGCTGCACGTCGTCTGCCGATTACGCAGCAATGGACTACCAGAACCGCGCAGGCAACAAGGGCGCCGGCGTCGCAGGCGCCAGCGAGGCCAATGTCGACCGCCGCGAACGCCTGCGCAAGCTGGCGCTCGAGACGATCGACATCAACAAGGTGTGTGGCGCGCAATGCGACGGGCGGCAGAGCACACCGAGCGACAGCAGGACGTGGGGCCAAATGGCGACGCGCGCGAGGTGTGCGGTGGTGCGGCGTCGGCGCAGGAGGAGCGCGGCACGGGCACAGGCGAAGGCCGCTGAGGGGACGGCGTGGCGCGCGGCGAGCAGGCGGGCAGAACATCGAGGGGTAGCCGCTGGCTTGACAGGTTGTGCATCGCGGCAGCCGCTTGCACGCTTCCGCCAAGTGTGCTGCAAGCGGGGCGCCAAGAGCGCCAGTGTGCGCTCGCAGTGCTTGCGGCAGTCCGCTAATCGCTCGTGACGACCTAGGGCACTGGCTGCAGCCGCAAGGACGAGCCGCAGGCGTGAGGACGAGACGCGATGGCAGCCATATGGCGACGCTCCAGCCAGTTGCATAGGCTCCCTTTCCATCTGCAGTCATTGCGCGTCATCTCAGTTCGCCCTCTTGCGGCCCGACTTCTTGCTCACCCGCCCTCTCCCGCACAGGATCCCTACATCCTCCGCAACCATCTCGGCTCGCTCGAGTGTCGCCTCTGCCTCACGCTGCACACAAACGAAGGCTCCTACCTTGCGCACACGCAGGGCAAGAAGCACCAGACGAACCTCGCACGGCGAGCCGCTCGCGAGGCGCAACAACAAGCCACCTGGGCGGATGCACAGCGGCTCATCACCGGCCCCGGGCATGCCGAGACGGAGAAGAAGCGCTTCATCAAGATTGGCCGGCCGGGATACAAGATCACAAAGGTGCGCGAGCCGAGCTCGACGAACGACGACGACGAGGAGAGCGGAGGACGCATGGGACTGCTGTTCCAGGTGCACCTGCCCGAGATCAAGGAGGGAGTCAGACCGCTGCATCGCTTCATGGGCAGCTTTGAACAGCACGTCGAGCTGCAGAATCGGGCGTGGCAATATCTCGTGGTGCGTCTCGCGCCTCTTTTCGCCTCCCCTGCCTCGCTCGCTGCTGACGCTCGTCGCGCGTCAGGTGGCGGCAGAGCCATACGAGACGATTGCGTTCAAGCTGCAGGCGCGGGAGATTGATCGCTCGGACGGCGTGCTGTTCAGTGCCATGCCGGGCGCGAAGCCAAAGGAGGAGCCGGGCACGTGGAGCAGCTGGGACGCCGATACCAAGACTTTCAGTGAGTGCGCGCGCAGAGCCCAGCCCGGAACACGAGCGGGGCATGCCGGCGGGTGAGCGCGAAAACGTCGGGCACGCGCGCCACTGTCGTGGGCGATGCGGACTCGAAAGGAAGAGCAGGCAGAGGCGCAACGATTGCTGACAACGGCGCCGCTCACAGCGATTCAGGTTCTGTTCCGGTAACCACGTGGCGCCTCGACCCCCCTTGTACTTTAGCTAGCAGCAACGTCATCTTCATTGCTTTCTGGCCGCGCGCAGGACGCAGCAGCACGGTGAATGACCAAGCGAGCATGATGCAGGCCAGTCTGCAGGCGCATCTACACGAGGTATATTTCACATCAGAGGCACAGGCTGACTGGAGGGGAGAGCTCTCAGCGAGCAAAGTAGATGACTTCGGCAGATCGCAGCGCCTGCAGCACTTCGAGCTGCTGTGCCGTAGGGCGATGCGCAACGACGACGACGTCGAAGAGGTCGTCCACGTCGTACTCCTCGCCGCTGGGCTCAGCGTGCGAGGCACAGCGGCGGCGAGCAAAGTGTGCGGCCTCCAGGCGCGGCCACGGCGCCGAAGCGACGGCGTCGTCGAGGTAGGAGACGGCGAGGCCGTGCTGTGTTAGGTGTTGCGCGGCGATGAACGCCGGAGCGTACGCCAGCGATGCCTGGCCGGGCTTGAATGCGAGGCCGAGCATAAGCACGCGAGCCTGCGACACGCCACGGCCCTCGGCGATGCGCTTGGCCGCAGCGGCAATCTCGAGGGCCTTTTCGGCGGGCCGGGCCTGGTTGCGACGCGCCGCCTCGCGCAGCAGCGGGGCCTCGCAGTTGGCCAGGATGTACCATGGGTTCACCGGGATGCAGTGTCCGCCGGCGCCGAGCGACGGCGAGAAGGCCGTGTAGCCAAAGGGCTTCGTGGCGCTCGCGGCACACACCTCGTGGATGTCGATGCCCTTGCTCGCGCACACGTCGGCCATCTCGTTGACGTAGGCGACGAGCATGAGCCGCTGGCAGTTCTCGAAGAGCTTGGAGAACTCTGCCGTCTCGAGCGAGGCGACACTGACGACAGAGGCAAACACGGGCTCGTAGAAGCGCTGCACCTGCGCCAGCGAGGCGGCGTCGATGCCCGAGACGACCTTGCTTATCTGTTCGAACGCCGGAGAAGTTCTACCAGGATCGACACGCTCCGGCGAGAAGCCGACGTAGACGCCGCGAGCGCGAAAGGCAGCGAAGAGCTGCCGCGTCATGCCGACGGTGACGCTCGACTCGACGACGACCGTCGAGCCGGGCCGTGCGTGCGGCAGCACCGTGGCCGCGGCCGCCTGAATGTGCGCCGAGTCGACGCTCTGGCAGTCGGCGCGCAGGATCGTCGGCACGGAGATGAGGGCGAGGTCGAACGCCTGCGCCGCGACACTGTCGCTCAGACTGCCGATGACGCGCACGCTCGAGCGCTCGGCGAACTGGGCGCGCAGTGAAGAGCGACGCGCCTCGCTGATGTCCAGTGCGAAGACACTGTAGTGCTGCGAGAAGCTGCGAACCAGCTGCTCGCCGACGTAGCCGGCGCCGACGACGAGGACCGTGGGCTTGTGTTGAGTCTCGCGCTTGTGCATCGGGGCACCCCTGGGGCAGCAGGAGTACACATCAGCACAGGCAGCGCTCTGCGTAACTCCGTGTCACTCACTCAATCGCCTTCGTCTTGACAGAGGCGGGCGCCTCAAGAAACTCCGCGGCCGGCCGCAGGCTCTCGGGCGAAGCTTCGTGCGACGGGCGTCGCGACATGGCGTGCAGCGCCGCGTCGCCATCGCCAAGGAGTACGTTGAGGTACTCCAGATCATCAGCCGAGGAGGCGCTGTCGTCGCCTTCGTCCGGCGAGCCATCGTCGGAGGAAGAGCGCATGAGCTCGGGTGTCGACGGCGGAGAGCCATCGTACGAGACGGAGCGCTCTAGCTGCGGCGTCGAAGGCGCAGTCGAGGGCGTAGAGCCGTAGCCGTTGTGTTTCTTGTCGGCGGCATCGTTGTCGTCTCGACACTCGAGCAGCTTGATCTGCGGCAACAGCGAGGAGACTGGGCAGGAGGACGAGGTGCTCATCTTGGAGATGCCGTTGGTCATCGCCGGACATCTTCGAAGCGGGGCTCTTGCATCTTTAAGGCGCCTCGTCAGTCCGGCGGCTGGCGAGCCAGGCTGCATCTTGCCGGCCGCCGGGCTGCTCGCAGCTCATCACCGACATGCCCTTGACTGGGCGACGTGCCCTCCACGAGCGCGCAGCCAGCTCGGGCAAGTCGCCTCTGAGTCTGTGACAGCGTCTAGCCTGCAAATGCAGCGCATGAGCTCCCCGTCCCCTTGTGCCAGGCGATGCGCACAGTCCTCACCGGCTTTCGTCGGCCTCCGAGCGGACCGACTCGCTCACTTCTCAGCACTGTCCCGACCTAGCGCCTGACTATTCATGCTCCCACTCCCGCGTTGGGCTCGTATGGCCTTCGCTTCGGTCTGCTCAGCATCAATGCGTTGTGCTCGCCGGCGCCCGACGGAGGCGAAGCAATTACGCATTGCTCGGAGTGCCATGCTGGCGTTAATGCGATGTCTGCCGTCTCAGAAACGGGAAACATGCGCTCCCCGCCCCTTCTCCTTGCCCACGCCAGAGACAGGGTCATTCGCTCCCGTCTATCCTGCAAATACGAGGCTTGAGGTTGCTCTCGACGCCGGTGCATCACGCCTTTCCGCAGCCGCAAGTGCGAAGCGGAGGCTGCCACGACGGCAGCAGCATGGGAGCTTGGCCAAGCGCAAGGCACCGACCAATCGCAAGCTGTCGCTCCATTGGTCCTTCTGGATGTCATGCGCTCCCCACAGCAGCTCTCAGGCGGGGGCAAGGCACCGCTGCACTAGCTTGGCAAGGCATCCCGCATGTTCGCGCCCCGTACGCACACTCGGCCAAGGAGCTCTTCTTGCGCGGCCCGGCGCGCTGCAGGAGCGAGTGCCCTACCTTCCGCACTGTCTGCCTCTGTTGGCCGAAGCAGGAATTGCTAACTTAGTGAGGTGCTGCTCGGACGCTGTGCATGCCCGTGCTTCAGCAGCCCTAGCTCGTTGTGCTCGACGATGGGAAGCGATGCGCCGGCGATGCGTCACGTGTGGCGCATTGCGCGCGAGAAACCTGGGAACGGTTCTGCATGGCGGCATGACAGGTGTCGGCGTGGCGAGCGGGGCCCATTTCCGCCGGCCCTGACAAGCCGGCGGGCAGGCAGCGAGTATGCGGCACTGCACCCCATTTTGTGGAGAGGCGCCTCATCGGTGCACGGCGGACCGGGGCTTTGCCACGCGGTGTGGGAGAGACAAACGAGCAGACCGACGAGCGTGCGCGTGCTGCCCGCGGCCCCAGACGAGACAGCTCGATCTGCTGCCGCGCGCCATGCGATGCGAATCGCACCGTGCTCGATTGCGTGCCGCTCAGCATGCAGCACGCAGCATCAGGAGCGTGGCGGCAGCGCAGAGTTGCAGCGCTGCAGGTCCAGCCGCTCAGGGCGCCCACATGCACCGTTGCGCAGCAGCCAGCGCCGCGTCTCTGGTACTTCGATGCGAGACACGCGACGCCGGCAGCTGTCAGCTGCCTCCGCTCCTGCTCCTGCATCTGCCTCCGGTGCCTGAAGCTGACCCGCCACAGCGCTCGTGTTCCAGCTCGCTGGACCGGACCCGCGCTCCGATGACCATCGGGCGCGTCGCAGCAGCACGCGGCGCGCCGCACGCCACAGCGCAAGCATGCCGGATCCTCGTCGTCGCTTGCATCCCGCAGACTCACACTTGCCGCTGCAGGCACACACGCGCAAGCACACGCCTCCATGCTGTCCTGCAGCAGCCAGCGGGACTGCTTCCCGCGTCTCATCCGCAGCAAGGTGACCCTCCTGCATCTGCCTCGCACACACGCACGCTCCGGATGCCTGCTCAGATATCGACGATGCCGGCAATGCAGACGGGCGATGCCTCTGCGCCGCCCTGCGGTGAGTGCATGCGCTGATAGCACCGTCTGCTTGTCGGTATGGCATGCATGACAGGTCAAGATGGACACGGGCAGCCCGGCTCTACTCTGGCCCCTGACGGACAGGATCAGCGGCCAGTCGTTGTGCTTGCCCACGCTTTCGGCCCGGAAGAGTGCCGCCTTGTCCGCCTGCAGTACTCGCCATGCCAAGCTGCTGCAGCACGGACCTCGAGGCACTGCAGTGATCGGCATCGAGACACTGCCGTATCCGGCGTGGACGAACTGCATAGCGGAACATGCCTCGTCGCGGCGAGTGCTCGTCACTTTTGTCGGGGCGTGAGAAAAGCCAGCCGCTCTGCGATTCCAACAGTCCGGCGCCTCTCTGCGATTCCAACAGTCCGGGGCCCTCCTCTCGTTGTATCTCTTCCTCACACTCCTCACGTCGCCATCGACGTAGCGTGACTTTGCTGCGCGTCATCTAGCGCTCGCGTTCACGCACGACTCGACGCTTCACACTCTCACCATGGCAGTCCTGGGCGGCCTCCTGACGCGTGCAGCGGGTGCGCAGAAGCGCGAAGCCGGCAAGACGGCCATCATCGGCTGCATCATCGCCGTCAACGTGATGCTCAGCGCGCTCTCCTGGATCCTTCCCGACTTCTGGTTCGTCTTCATGCCGTTCATCGCCGGTGCATGTCTCGTCAACTCGGCCATGGTGCTTTCGCTGCTCGGCTTTTGGGCGGTGCGCCGCACGCGCGCGGCGCTCAGCAAGCGACGCAGCGAGACGGGCATCGAGAAGGCCAAGCGCCATGTGCCGGGACTGGATGTGCGCGGCATTGCATTCGTCGTGCCGTGCTACAACGAGTCGCAGCAGGAGATCGAGGACACACTGCACTCGCTTCTGGCACAGGAAGACATGGAGCGGCACCGCCGCGTCTTTGTCGTCTGCTGCGACGGCCGCGTCAAGGCTCGCGGCGCCGAGAAGGAGACGTCGCGCATCCTCACGGAGAACATCTTTGCTCCCTCGAGCGGACGCTCGGTCGTCTACGTGCACACGACGTACCTCCGCGCCTATCGTACCTGGCTCGGCGACTGGATCGACATTGAGTTCCAGTGCGGCATGTACCACGGCGTGCCCTACATTCTCCTCATCAAGGCGGCCAACCGTGGCAAGCGCGACACGCTCATCCTCGTCCGCTCGCTGCTGCACAAGTACAACCTGCGCGCCGACCCGCGCTCGACGCGCTACAGCGCCGAGTTCTTCGAGAGCTTCGCGGTGAGTGCAGCAGGGACTCTGTCTTGAGGTGCAGAGCGCTAATGTCTGTCTCGATGCAGCGGGCCAGCGCCGAAATCAGCATCTTCGATTATGACTACCTCGTAGGCACCGACGCGGACACGACGTTTGCGCCCGAGTGCTCGCGCCGCCTCATGGCCACGCTCGAGGAGGACTCGAATATTGCAGGCGTGGCCGGCATCGTGCGCGTGCGCTTCCGCGCCGGCAGTACCGGCTTCTGGACGCTCTACCAGCACGCCGAGTACCTGCGCGGCCAGGTGCTGCGGCGCCTGCACCAGAGCGAGGTGACGCGCCAGGTCACCTGCCTGCCGGGCGCCTGCCAGATGTTCCGCGTGCGCGAGAGCACCTGCGGCGACCAGATCATGGCGCTCTTCGGCCGCCATCCCAAGGACGACGACGGACTCTTCAGCGTCGTGCGCGCCTTCGGTGGCGAGGACCGCAATCACGGTGAGTCTCGCCGAGGCACGCGCGCTCTGGCCTCCGACTCACGCCTCGCACACTCTCAGTCGCGCTGCTCTTCACGCTCTTTCCGAAGGACACGACCCGCATCTGCGTTCGCGCACACAGCTACACCGACCCGCCGATGAGCTGGAAGGTCTTCCTCTCGCAGCGCCGCCGCTGGTCGCTCTCGACACAGACGAACAACCTGATTACCATCTTCGGCCGCGGGCAGAACCACTGGGAGCGCATCTGCTCGATCATCGACATCGTCATCTGGCTGATCCCCGTGTTCATCTTCATCACCCTGGCTCAGGTGATCCGCGCCTTTGTGCACCACTCGAACTTGCCTCTTCTGCTCGGCCTCTCGTCGCTCATTGTTCTGCCGTGGCTGTGGACCATCGCGTCGGTGTTCTGGGTGCCGAACGACGGCAAGGAACGCTGGCGTTACGTCGTTGGCCTCGTCCTACTCCTCTTCTGCGCCTCGGGCATCAATCTCGTCGTCACGGCGTACACCATCTGGAACATGACCGACTACTCTTGGGGCAAGACACGCGCCCTCGAGAAAGGCGAGGAGGACGCCGCCACGCCTGCGCCGCTGCCGACCGCCGCCACGGGCCCGGACACGGTCGACTGCCTCCCTACGCTGAGCCACGACCGGCGGCAGGCCACCGATAGCGATCACGACTCCGCTCTTCGGCACGACATCGACAGCGACAAGGCTTCAAGCAAGTTTGAGCAGAGCTCCGCTCGCGACTCCGCCCACGAGCAAAGCCAGCCTCGTTCGTGAGGCGATGTACCCAGAGCGAGGCTATGCCTCCGAGACTCTTGAACACACACACCCCTCCGGGCCTTCCCACACACACCCTCTTTTTCGCACCCTGATTCTGCCCGTGTCGCCTGAAATACACACACTCCTTCCCTGTGCACTGAAGTGCAGCCTCCGATGGCGTGCTCGCACTGCCTCTGGATGAGCTGCAACTCGCAGCCCGCCAGCGGCCTCCCGCGAGCGACCATCCTGCTCAGCGCCCGACGCTCCCCAACGTGCTGCAATGCAGATGCAGAGTGAGACAAAGAGCGCTTATGCACATCTGAGCCCGCCGGCCAAACAAGCGGCGAAGGAGCAGGACAGGTCAGAATCGCATGAGCGCTTCATGCGCCGCTTTGGCAACAAGCGCGCACAAGCCGCGAGCGGAAACAGGCCGCGTCGTCCTGCGATCGTTCCGGGCTGCAGCGGGACTCCCGCGAACGTGGCGGAGAGCCGAAGGAGGCCCCTCTCTGGCTCCCGAGAGTCGAGAGCGTCTCGAAGGATGCTGTGCGGTGCGGGCTGCGGACCCTCGACGCGCCACGGTCGCTGTGCTGGCCGCGCGGCGCGGCGCCTGAGCGACAAGAGGCTGCGCTCTGGGCGCGCCTCCGGGCTTGTCCATGCGAGGATAGAGCAAGCCTGCATCGCCGCAGCGAGCCACCAATGTGGGCCAGCCTTCGCTGAGCATCCCTTAAAGCGGACACAGGCGGTGTGTGTGCCCCTCGTATGAGCGTCAGTTGTTCGTGCGTGCCTCTCCGGTCATCATGTTCTTGTCTCTACGCGCTCTCGTCCTCGTCCTCTCTTCGCTCGCGCTCTGCCATGCTGCCGCGCTCGACGGGCCATCGCTGGAGCGCCGAGACGCGCGGCCGACTCGCACACAGACCAACGCCGCTGCTGCGGCGACGATCCTGACGCCGGAAGAGGCTTGCGTGCGCTATCACCTGCCGGAAGTGACGAAGCTGCTCGACGAAGTAAGTCGGGTGTCTTTGCCGAACGCGGCTCCTGGCTCACCTCAAGCAGTTCCCTCCTTTGTGGCAGACGGCAACGCCCGTCAGCCAGGCGGCCAAGGATCTCTTCGCCGCCATCGAGCCGGGCATTCCTGACATTGCCATCAAGGGCCAGCCTCCGGCAGCAGGCGTGGCGTCGACGGGCTACAACGTGACGGAGGATCCCGACTGCTGGTGGACGAGTCCCTTGCACTGCGTCACGCCCAAGCATGCCGGCCTGCCCGACGACCTTTACCGCTGCGAAGAGCCGCGCACGCTCGGTCTCACCTTCGACGACGGCCCCAATTGCTCGCACAATGCGCTCTACGACGAGCTGAACCGTCGGAACCAGGCGAGTGGCAGCTGTGCTGCTGGCAGAGCACGTCACTCACCTCAGACGCTCGAACAGAAAGTCACACTCTTCTACATCGGCAGCAACATTGCGATGTGGCCGCTCGAGGCGCAGCGGGGCATCGTCGACGGCCACGAGGTCTGCTTGCACAGGTGAGCGCAGCAGTCTGGCTGCGATTCGAGATGGTAACGTCTGACCACTTCTGCTACAGCTGGTCGCACCCGTACCTGACCGGCCTCACCAATGAGGAGGTCTGGGCCGAGCTGTACTACAGTCTGCGCATCTCGCAGGCCGTCATGGGCATCACGCCGACCTGCTTCCGCCCGCCGTACGGCGACATCGACGACCGGTGCGTGGAGAGAGTCACAGCAATCCGCCGCACACGTGCTGATCTAGCACCTCTACAGCGTGCGGTACATTGCCAACTCGCTGGGCGTGCGCGTCATGATCTGGAATGCGGACACGCACGACTACGAAGCATCGCTGCTACCTTCCGAGGAGATGGGCAGGGCGCAGGTCCTCGACAACTACGCCGCGCTGGAGGAGTCGGCACGCAACGGCACATTCGACCGCTCGGGCGCCGTTGTGCTGTCGCACGAGCTGCGCAATCTGACCATGCAGCTCGCTGTTGAGGCGCTGCCGGGCCTGCAAGATGCGTTCGAGCATGTCATGCCCGTCGGCGTGTGCGCCAAGTGGGTAGCTCCAGGTCGCTCGTCTCGGTTCAAGTCGCTGACGTCGACGCTCGCAGCATCACGCGTCCGTATCTCGAGGACATCCTCTCTCCCAACTTCGGCGACTACGCCGCCGGCAACCTGCTGCCGCTCGGCCTGCCCGCCGGCGGCTTCATGCGCATTGCCGACACGCTCGTGCCCGAGGCCGACGTGGGCCAGACGATTCGAGCGTTCACTGCTGCGCACCCGCCCAACCGCACGCGCCAGGCGGATGTGCTGCTCAACACCGTCTTCCCCACGACGCCGTACGCGGCGAATGGCAACATGACGCTGCCGCCGCCGGGCCCCGAGCCGCCGCTGGGCTCTGCGCTGCTGCGCACCGCCATCATCCTCGGCACGGGCGCCGGCGTGCTGCTCGTCACGCTGCTCGTCGTCGTGCGCATCCTGCTGCGCAACCGCAAGCCGAAGCCGTCGAGCAAGACCGAGGTGGCCGGCACCGCGCCGGCTGCTGCCGCATCCGCGACGAGCGTCGCCGGCGAGACGGACGCGGGCAGCGAGCCGTACAAGGTGCACCTCGGCGACGCGACGCCGATGAGCGAGGCCTCGGGCACGCTGCGCCGCTGAGCAGATCCGACACGCCGCGGCGCCTGTACATAGAGACGGCCGCTCGCAATACCCACTCATTGACGTGCTCTGCTGCAGCGTCGAGTGACTGCTTGGCGGTGCATCGTGGCGTCCGCATGCTAGCTGCTGAGGCTGATGTTCCCGACGGCGTCTGCTGACGCCGAGAGAAGAAGTGGGCGAGCGTGTGCGTCGACGAAGAGACGACGAGGCAGGTGCTGGCGCCGTCACGTTACGCGTCGAGGCCGCGTTCCTGACGTCGGAAGCAGGTCATCAGCCCGACGTCCGACGTCCGTAGCGCGGCGCAGCGATGCAAGCGATGCGTTTTTCCGCACGTCGTCGACAGCATTCGGGCTGCGGAGCGTGCCGGAGAGGCGGAGGCTGTCCTGCGAGGATGCAGCGAGCGGAAGGTGCGGCTCAGCGAGGGCGGCGCCGGCGGAGCGCCGCACCCCGTCCGAGCGAGTGGATGCCGAGAAGAGAGATGCGGCTGCCATGCGGCGCTTGCGCCTGCTCGTGCGCCGAGCGTGCGATGTGGAGCCCCCGATGCATCGAAACGACGCTTGCGCCGGTCGCTGATGCGTGCTTACGGCAGCGCACAGAGGGCTGTGCTGGTCCTGTGCGACGTCAGACCACGGCGTACAAGCGCGTGTGAAGCTGATGCTGGCGAGTCGAGTCTAGTGTGGGGCGGACGGCGACGCTTCCGACGGGAGGGGACATGCACGGGCGAGAGAGGCCGCACGCTGGGTGCTACCGACTCGAGCGTCGTTTGTCGGGCCGCGCGCGCTCTCGCGATGCGATGCGTGGTCTGCTGCGGCGCTGCCGCTGATGCGCTGAGCGCGGCGCGTTGCAGCTGCAGCGAAGCCGCGGATGCGGCGCACAGAAGCGTGAAGGCCGTAGCAGCAGAGGAAGGCAGGGCGGGAAGCAGCGATGCGGCGATGCCCGCTGCTCCGAGCGGCCGGGCGTGCGGCCGTAGCGCTGAAAGACGGCGCAACAGATCGTGCGCACGAGACAAGCAACGCGCAAACCGAGCAGGCTCAAGCATGAAGCTCCGCTCGGCGAAGCAGCACCGAGAAGGAGGCCGAGCTGCGCTTGCATGCTCCACTCCGCTCGCACGAAGGTGCCTGGCCGAGGCCGCGGCCGATGGTCTGATCCCAGCTCATGCACAGCTGCGCATCGCCTTGCTCCTCTCCACAGCCTCTCTCGCGCACCCTTGCCGACCCCAGCGCGCCGCTCCTTCAGCTTCTTGCCCCGGCTGCGCTGCGCCTCAGCTCGGCGCCCAGCCGCGCGACCTCGCTGCCTCGCGGCATCTTCGCCTGCCGCTGCGCACCTCTCGCATTCCTCTCTTTGCAGCCACGCCGTCGTGACGCTCTGCGGCCCTCGGCCGCGCCTTGACGCACTTTCCACCGCGCTCTGAGCCTGCTCCGGCCCGCCGCGCTCAGCCTGCATGGCCGGCCCAGGCGAGGCATCCGGCTCGGGCAGCGGCAGCGTCGGTGGTGCAGGCTTTGCGCATGGCGCAGCGCTGGGAGCGCAGGTGCGTTCGCAGCCCGTGTGGTTCCAGCCGGCACCCGGCAGCGCCGCATCTGGCCTCTCCCTCACGCAGCTGGCCGATGCCTTCGTCGACACGGCGGGCGCCGGGCCTTCGGGCGCGCCTGATGCGTCGGCACGCAGCAGCGGCGCAGCGGATGGAGTGGCGCAGGAGGATATGGCGTTCTGGCAAGCCTTCTTCGAGACGCCGGCGGGCGGGAGCGCCGCGCAAGGCCCGCACGCCGGCTCAATGGCGCAAGACCCAGGCGGTGGCAGCTGGCACGCCGGCCCCTCGGTGATGCGGCCTGCACCAAGCCAGCCGCACGACTTTGCACCGGAGATGGCGCCTTTCCCGCCCAGCTCGTCCGCCAGCTTTGAGCTGGAGCCAAGCTGGGCGCCGACCTCACTGCCAGCGGTGCCACTGGCGCCTTCGAGGTCGCACGATGAGCGGCGAGCCTCCACGAGCGCCGCAGCATGGCGAGACTTCGAAGCGACGTCTGCTCCGTATGCTGGCTCAGCGCCAACAGCGGACAGCGCGAGCACGCTCCAGCGGCCCCAGCCCGGCATATCGCACTTGGGAAGCGCAGAGGGCGCGCCTCCACCTCGTCCGCGGCAGCCCGACTCGCTCTCGCCAGACAGCGCAAGTCTCGGCATTGGCGATGGCCCTTCCGCTTTCGTCTTTCCGCCACTCAGTACAGCGGGCATGGCGCCTTCTCTTGCGCTACCACACGCGCCCCCCGAAGGGCAGCCGCTCGAGACGACGCCTCCTCCCACTGCCGCGGCAGGCGACGGCAAGCGCGCCTCAGTGGCATGTCTGCTGTGCCGCAAGCGCAAGCTACGTTGCGACCAGGCACAGCCATGCATGCAGTGCGAGCGCCGAGGCCTGCAGTGCGCATACGAGCTGACGGCGAGCCAGGTGCACCGTACCGACGACAGCGTGCTGCGCCGCAAGCAGAGCATGACCTCGCAGGGCGCCTTGGGCCGGCCGGCGCCGGCGAGTTCACACGATTTGGCAGGCCAGAGACCCTCGCCGCCGCAAAAGCGCAGTTTCGTTGCTTCGCCGCCTCCTTCCTCTGCGCGCGACGCAGAGGTCAGCGGTATGACGCGAGCAGACGACGGCTTCGGCGTCGACGACATGCCCGAGCGGAGGCGCCGCATCCGTAGTGCACGTGATGTGCGCAACGACCGCCTGCATGCCAGTGGTCTGGCCTCCACGGAGCCGCAGCAGGATGTGGCATGGGTAACATGTGCGCCGGCGGGCCTCGTAAGCGCCATGGAGAAGGTGCGCTTGGCCGACGAGAGTGATGGCGAGGAGGATGCTGGCAGCAACTCGTCGGAGGTCGAGGAGCCGCAGCTTGGACGAGAAGTCAGCGGCGATCACCTCATGAATGGCTGGTACGACGATCTGCTCGGCGAGCTGGGCAGTGTGCGCGCCAATGCGTAAGTAGCACTGTCGAATGTCCTTGCCCGCGTGTGTGCTCACGGCAGAGACTCAGGACACGCCGTCTGCGAGGCCTGCTGCTCGGCTTCACAGCTCGACACACCGTCACCTGTCTCGTGCTGCACACGCCAACGCTGCTAGAGCCCACATTCTCCGAGTCGCGGCGGCGCAGCGTGCACCCAGCACTGTACTTTGCCATTGCGAGCATCGCTGTCGTCGATCACGAGATGGACCGGTGTGTGACGTGTCTCAAAGCCGCAGAACGCATCTACTGACCTGCGACCAGGCTTGAGCCCATCACTGGAGTAGTCGAAGAAGCTAGCCCGGCGACGCGTGCTCTATCCGAGCGGCTCTCGGCCCGCGCTTTGCAGTACATCCAGACGGACGCCATCTCGCAAGCCAGCTCCGGCATGACGATCCAAGCCGCTCAGAGCGCTCAGGTCCTGGCGCTGATCAAGCGGGGCGATCTGCGCGTGTCGCTGCTGGAGCTTATTACGCGCGTCGTCGAGTCGCTAGGCCTCATGCGCCTCGTCAAGCTCGAAGACCCCGAGTCGGCGCGGCCCATAAAGCCGCACAATCCAGCTTACTACGAGCTGCCGCGTCCGCCGCCGCCGGGCACTACAAGCGTAGCAGAGGTGCGCAGAGAGCTCATTGTGCGGCTCTGCTGGGCGCGGGCAGTGCACAGCGCAAGGCGGGTGCAGACTTGGCCGTGAGTGCCCATCAAGCCTCTTGCAACCATACATCCCGCTGACGGCACATGCAGGGATGTCATGCCGGAGAAGTACAAGTTCGAGGAAATCATCCCTGCGCCCGGCCACTGGTCTGCGCAAGACTTCCTGCGCCAGCACCAGCTCAACTCCAGTCTCGAGCTGTACTTTGTCTCGGTGAGCTCTGCTGATGTCGCTGCCGCTGGCTCGCTCCGCTGACATACTGGTGCGCAGCGCCACCTGTTCAAGGTCGCCGCGTGGTGCTACTACATCGGCCACCGTGCGCTCATGTGGCCGAAGCCCAGCATCACCAGGTAAGGCCGCACATGGCGTGTCACATGGCGGGCGCTCACCTCTGCTCCGTCGTAGTCCGTTCCAAGCTGTCGGCGTGTTCCGCCGAGCGCTGGCCACCGCGTCGCAGATCGAGGAAGCAGAGAGCCACTTTCCCTTCTTCCGGCCGAAGGACAACAACGACCTGATCCGCACCGTCCTCGGCCGGCATTGCCTGGGCGTCGGCACGGTGCTGACGAAGCTGCGTCTCAATCTCTATCAAGTGAGCGGCCGTGCAAGCCTGTCGCACACGCACCCAGCTTACATCTTCGTCTCAGCGCGGCAGAATCTGGCGCGGCCGCAACGAGGACGTCTCCGCCTCCGTCACGGCGCCCTCTGGCCTGCCGCATTCAACCGACGTATACCTGAGCTATCTGCCGCACATGATTGCGCGCATCGAGAGCGACTACGCCTCCTACAAGGAGACGGGCGTCTTTGCGTCGACGCTCTACGAGGTCAACTGCTGGCAGCGCCACGTCGCCTTTGCGACCGAGCTCTTCCGCGTCACGCGCTGCGAGCTCTTCGTCGGGCCCATTCAGCGCATGATCGCTGCCGTCTCGGCACAGGTCGAGGCGCGTTCGCCAATGCCGCCCAGTCCCGCATACGAGAGCGTCGACTGGCCGGCGCTCAAGACTAAAATCGCCACAGTGCTCGCCAAGCGTCGCTCGTCCGAGTCGCCCCATGCCCCGCCCGTGCTCGGCCCGCAACCCTCACCCTGACCCTCGATACCTCGTCACACCAGTCACACCTGCATCTGATGCCTGTGCGTGTCCCCGCACAATGCATCTCTATTACCACCGCGTGCGTCCCTTGTGCATATCGTGACGTGCGCACGCTCAGCGCTTCGCCTTCTTCGACTTGGGCCGCTGCGCGCCGGAGTCGCCGCGCTCGGTGCCGGCGCCCTTGCCGGCAACAAGGCGCTGCATGATGCGCTTGACCTCGCCGTCGGGCAGGTTGCTCGGGCTGTAGTAGGCTGCAAGACGTCGTGTCAGCGGGCCTGCAGGCGCAGCGTATCCCGAGAACCGACTCACTCGGTGCGTACTCCAGCAGCCACTCCGGGCGCACCTCGGTGATGGTGCGGATGAACTGCCAGCGTGAGGGTCAGCTGCTGCAGCGCATCCACGCACGCAGACTGCACTCACGTTGCGCGTCGTCAGCACAAACTCGTGGTAGAGCAGGAACGGCGGCATGCTCTCGATCGTCGAGCTCGGGTGCGGCGCGACGATCTGCCCGTCCATCGTCGCGTAGCTGCCCTTGCTGCCGGACGCCTCCTTGTGTGCCACCTGCATGAAGAAGCTGCCGACGCTTGTCAGCGGGTTCGATGCAGCGCTGCGGCAGCGTGTGGCTCACCCGCATGTGATCGCTTGCCGGATCTGTGTGTAGTAGTTCTTGTTCTCAAACGGCGTCGAGACGAGATCGAGGTCGTAGCGCTCCATCGTGCGCGAGAGCTGCTGCCGCACGTTGTCGGCCTGTTGCAGCGTGCGGTACGAGAGGAAGTTCTGCCAGCACCAGTTCGAGGCCGTCGACGGGTCCGGGCAGTCTGGGCAGGACGGCAAGCGTGAGCACAGCGCAGCGACGAGAGTTAGCGCGCACACTTACTCGTCTTGTAGGCGTGGTACACGTTCAGCAGGGTCAGGTGGTCGCCCTCGGGATGAGCAAAGGCAGCCCGTGCCTGGTCGGCCTGCTGCCGCTGCGCGTTTGGCCGCACGAACACGTTCGGCACCGAGAGCATCGCCGCCACGGTGAGAATTTCGTTGGAGCACTTGAACTCGGGGCTGATGATTAGCATCTTGGCCAGCTGCGGGTCGAGCGGGAATTCGGCCATGATGGTGCCGAGCGGCGTGAGGTTGCCCTCGTCGTCGAAGGCCGCGAGGTACTGAGGCGGTGTCAGCTGGGTGAGAAGACGGCAGATCTCGATCGGCTCACGTTCAGCAGCTCGAGCGCGCGCATGATCGTCTCGGGCGCTGTCACAGAGGCACGTCAGTGCAAGTCGGACGCTCGAGGCGCGTGCGCGTGCTCACCGGGCGGGTCCATGTAGTCAAAGGTGACGAGGTTGTCGATGCCGAGCTTCTTCAGCTCCAGCACCGTGTTGGCGAGGTTGGAGCGCAGGATCTCCGGGTACGTCTGCTCGATGAGCTCCGAGACAAAGTCCTTCTCGGTGTACAGCCGGAAGCACTTGCCGGGCCGCGTGCGTCCGGCGCGGCCCATGCGCTGCTGCGCCGACGCCTTGGAAATCGGCGACACGAGCAGCGACTCGACACGGATGCGCGGGTTGTACACCTTCTGCTTCGAGAAGCCGGGGTCCACGACGTAGACGATACCGTCGATCGTCAGCGACGTCTCGGCGATGTTGGTGCTGATCACGACCTTGCGGCCCGGCGGGCCGCCCTTCTTGAGCGGCTCGGGCGCCGGCTCGAAGATGCGCTGCTGCTGCGCCGGCGGCAGACTCGAGTACAGCGGCACCACCTTGAGCGGGCCGCAGAGGTCCGGCTGGCTCGAGCTGAGCTCGTCTGCCTCGGCCTTGATCTTGCGGCACGCGTCCTCGATCTCCTCCTCACCCGTGAGGAACACCAGCACGTCGCCCTCGTCCTCGGCCTGGTGGATCTGCAGCACAGTGCGGATCGCCGCCTCGAGATAGTCTGGCTCCGGCTCGGGCGTGTAGAACGTCTCTACGGGGAAGGTGCGGCCGGGCACGCGCAGCAGCGGTGCGTCGTTGAAGTACTTCTGGAACTTGAGCGCGTCGAGCGTGGCGGACATGACGATGATCTTCAGGTCTGGCCGACGCTTGGCCACGTCCTTGAGCAGGCCCATCAGAATGTCGGTTGCCAGCGTGCGCTCGTGCGCCTCGTCGAGGATGATGCAGCTATACCGCGAGAGCAGGTGGTCGTTCATCGCCTCGCGCAGCAGCATGCCGTCGGTCATGTACTTGAGGAACGTCGTGCGCCGGTCAGTGCAGTCCTCGAAACGGATCGTGTATCCGACCTCCTTGCCCAGCGCGACTGAAGCGGCGGACCAGTCAGAACAGCTCAAGAGCACACCTGCGGCTCGTCGCCGCGAGCAGCCTTGTCACGCCAACTCACCATCCATCTCCTCGGCCACGCGCTTCGCCACGCTCATGGCGGCGACACGACGCGGTTGCGTGCACGCAATCATGAGCGGCGCCTGCTGCCCATCGTCGCCCGTCACCTTCTTCGTGTGCGGCAGATCTGAGTATGCCACGAATTGCGGGATCCTGCAGACGGAATGTCGGTCAGCCCAGCTCCAGCTGCCCAAGCGGCCCCGGCGTGCTCCTCCACCCAGCCTCGTGGCGCTTCTGGCCACTCGTGCACATTGCACGAGCCACTCACTGCGTCGTCTTGCCACTGCCCGTCTCGCCGATCATGACCATGATCTGGCTTTCGTTGAACTTCTCGTAGAACTCGTCGATCTGGTTGTAGACGGGCAGCGCCTTGCGCTTCTCGAGAATGGCGCGGTAGCGGGCGCTGAAGGCGCGCCCGGGCGTGGCGGCGAAGGGATTGATGTCGCCGTCCATGGCGCGGCGCGCCTGCTCGCCCGTCACCTTGCGCGGGATGAAGCCGGCGAGCGGGTCTGAGCCGGCAGCAGCGGAGGAGGAGGCACCGCGCTCCTGCGGCGGCAGGTGGGCGAGGTAGGGGTTGTCGCGCGGCGCAGCCGGCGGCGGGCCCGGCGGCGGTCCTGGCGGGCCAGCCATGGTGGCAGAGAGCTCAAAAGAGGGAGAGTGGGTCCGCTGCTAGTGCGCTGCGAGGACGAGCGCGAGAGTGAGGCGGCAAGGAGAGGCGTGGTGGAGAAGACGGAGGCGGCGAGAAGCCTTGCTCGCCGCGCGCAGTGTCAGCGGCGCAGCGTGCGCGCCTTCGGCTTTCGGCGGCCGGCCAAAAAAGTGGGCGCGGCGGCTCGACTTGAGGCTCCCAGACCTTCGCGTCCAACGATCGTCTTGCCTCACCACCTCCATCCCCACCTCAGCATCCGCATCGCACGTCTAGCATGGGCAAGCCGTCGACCGTCGGCGGCAAGCAGAATTTCCGGCCCAACAAGGGCGTCCTCTTCGGCGCGGGCAACGACGAGCTGCAGCGGCCCAAGACGCGCGCCTCGCCCGTGCCGCCGCCGCTCGAGTCGCACGCCTGGCCGGCAAACGTGCGGCGCCTGACACACTGCGTCGCCTCGCCGCTGCTGCCTCAGCACTTGCACTCGTTGTGCGCCGAGATCGACGACGCCGACCCGCACTCGGACGCCAGCACGGCGGGGTGCGTCGTCGTGCGCCTCATCCCGCGCACCAGCCCGCACCCGGCGCGCGGCCAGTACGGCCTCTTTGCGGCGCACGACCTGCCGCCGCGCACGCCGCTCTGCGCCTACTTTGGCACGCTGCACACGCAGCAGGAGACCAACGAGAAGAGCGAGTTCGACCTGGGCATCGAGGGCCCGGCGGGCGAGCAGCTGGGCATCGACGCGACCAAGGCTGGCAGCATTGCGCGATGTGCGTGAGAGCCGAGCGGTGCAATGCCGCACAGGGATGCTGACACCCCTGACACAGTCTGCAACGACTACCGCGGCATCCTGCCGCGCGCCAACGCCGAGTTCAAGGACTTCGTCGCCGAGGCGGCCGGCTCCTCTGCGGCGCCGCAAGGGCTGAGCGAGACGGCCTCGCTGCAGAAGGCGCTGCCCGGCGCGGCGCGCAGCGGCGCGGCGCGGAAAGCTGCGAGCGAGAGCGAGAGTGAGGAGTCAGACTCCGGGAAGGAGGATGAGGAGTACTCTGAGAGCGGACAAGAGCAAGACGCTCCCGCCCAGGCTGCCGCTGCGCCTGCACCGCCCGCACGGCGGCCACGCGTGCTCGGCCAGGCCATCTACTCTGGCTCCAAGCCGATCAAGCGCGGCGAGGAGGTCTGCGTAAGCTACGGCAAGGGCTTCTGGAGCGGGCGGGAAGGAGGCGGCGGCTAGGCAGCAAAGCACGCCGCAAGGGGCAAGTCTCTGGGGTCACACGTCACGATCAATACACCGCGCTACAACTGCAACGTCGCGCTGTGCCGTTTTGATGTATTTGCGATTGCAGCTGCTACTTGCGGCCGAACGTGTTGCCCCAGCCCAGTGCCCGCTCGCCCGACTCCAGCGTCGGCCACGACTCGTTCGCGCTCTTCTTGACCTGCGCAAAACGTCGATGCGTGATGAGCGCTGGTCGAACAGAACGTCGACGATGGCGGCACAACTCACCAAGACGAGGTCCAGCTTGAACTTGGTCAGCCGGAAGGAGCTCGCGGCCGCATCGATGGGCGCAAAGGGCCGCAGCACGCGCTCGTATCGCCGCTTCGAGCCGCTCGGCGCGTCGGGCAGTGCCAGCGCGATCTTGACCTGATGCACTGATCAGTAGCTGCACGTACAGCATCAACCGGCACGAGGGCCGGCACTCACTTCGCTCTCCTCAAACTGCACGCTCGATGCCTCGGCATCGCAGCCCTTGGCATACACCGTGACGCGCACGTCGGCCGGCGTCTCGTAGTGGTCTATCCGCGCCTCGACGCGCTCGATGCCATCTGCCGGCGCCTCCTTGACCGGCTCACTGCCCACGAACAGGTGCCCGTGCGCTGCGTCGGTGCAGCCTGCGATCGTGAGGAAGTCGGCAAAGTCGAGCACGCGCCGCTTGCAGCACGTGTAGCCCTGTGAAGCACGTCAGACTCGGCTCTGAGGCGCATGGAGCGCACTCTCAAAGCGTCTCAGCCCACCACCTGCTTCTGGCAAAGGCCTGGGGCTGAGCGAGGCTCGCTCGCTCGCAGCTGCCAGCGCCCACGAGCGCAAACGATGCCGTCATGCGCCACGCAGGGCTCGCCCCACTAAGCCGCTCGCACATCCTGCCGCTCACTCACCTTGCTGCCTTCGTGGAAGATGGCCGTGCCCTTGTGGTATGTGCACTTCTCCGCCGCGCGATCCCGCTTGCCGCCCTCGAACTTGGCCGAGCAGCCGGCGCGCTTGCACGGCGCGCCAGCCGCAATGGCGCTGCCATCGGCCTCTGGCGGGTCCTGCTCCTCCGGCTTCTCTACCGCCTCCTGCTTCGCCTGCTTGGCAGCAGCCGCAAGCGCTGCAGCGCTCAGCGGCGCCGCCGGCTGCGTTACGGGCTTGGGCGCGGCGGCGCCAAAGACCTCGGTGCTGCCGTTTGCGGTGGACGAGGGCGCAGCTGCCGGCGCCGCCTTGGGCTCGGGCTTCTTCGGCTTGACGTCAGAGTGCGCTTCTGCCGAGGCGCACGGCGGAATGGCGAGGAACTGGTCGAACTCGAGCACGGGCTTGTGCGTCTCGTTGCAGCACGACCACGACTTGAGGCCCTCGTGGAACACGGGCGCGCCCGAGTGGTGAGCGCACGGCCCCGGCGACGAGAAGAGCTGGCCGCAGCCGGGACGCGTGCAGATTGGCGCAGAGGGTGCCATGAGTGAGAAGTGAGGGCGGCGTTGGGGGTGTGGAGGTCGCAAGCAGCGAGAGAAGCAGCGAGAAGGAGAGCGAGCTCGCACGACACTGCCGGGCGCCATGCGATCACGTGGACGCTCCCACGCCCTCCACCTGCTCCCGCGCCCGCTGCGCACGGACTGCGCACTTCATCAAGCGAGGGGGCATCGATTTGCCTCTTCCTTCACTTCCACTCACTCCTGCTCAAGGCTGTCACTACTGCACATCCACGCACACGCACACAGCTGCGGGCACGCGCCACAGCTCGGCATCGCTCTTGCCCACCGCCAGCATGCCGTGCTCGCTGCTCGACCTGCCGCCGGAGCTGCTGCTCTACTCCATCCTGCCGCTGCTGCCCTCGTCGGCCGTGCTCTCCTTCCGCCTCGCCAGCCGGCGCGCCAACGAGCTCGGCAGCGACGCTTCGCTCTGGCGCGCCCTGCTGCTGCGCGAGCTCAACTTCCCCGCCCACGCCTCGGCGCGCGTCGCCGGCTGGCGCCAGCTGTATGCCGGCCTGCGCGCGCCGACGCTCTGGACGTGGGGCGAGGACAGCGAGGGCCGGCTGGGCATCGGCGCCGGGCACGATACGCGCAACGTGCCGCAACAGGTTGCTGCGCTCATCCGCCGCGAGTGGGGCGCGCCGTTCCCCGTGAGTCCGCGCTGGCAGGACGCGCCGCTCATCGTCGGCAACGAGCTCGGCGACCCGGACCGCGAGTGGCCATACTTGGAGGCGGCGCCCGAGTTCCTCATTCGCGAATCAGCCGGCATCGAACTCGGCGCGCCTGTGGAGCTACACGCTGCCGGCTGGAGCTTTCTGGCGCTGACGAGCACAGGCTGCGTGCTCACGTGGGGCGCGCTGCGGCAACGCCAGAGCTTCCAGTATCGCGAAGTCTGGACGCCGTCGATCCTCGACTCCTTCAACAAGCGCGTGCGACGTCTCGCTGTCGGAACCGCCGCTATCGGTGTCACAGACGACGATCACATCCTACAGTGGTCTGGACCGGACTCGCCTCGCGTCCTGCCGGACCTCTTTCCGTTTCATCGCGTCACGGACCGGCCGCGAGTGGAGCTGCTGGCAAGTAGCGGTGACGTGGCTGCCGTTGCTGCGCGGTTTCACCTGGACGGAGAGCAAGGATCAGCGACACAGCAACGCATCGCTGCCTGGAACACGCGATGGACAGCAGAGGTGGATGAGACGCACCGGAGCTACATCGACATTGGTCAGCGGCGAGGCGTACCTGTGGCCGCTCACGACGTCGCTGCGACACTCTTGCCCGAGCTGCCACTTCCGCCAGACGATCTAGCCGCCACCCTCGCCGATCCTTCGCTCAGTGCCTCGCGGCAGCACACTGCGCATACCACCGTAGCGCGCCTTGCGGCAGGCGAGCGGTATCTCTACGCCCTGACGCCGTCTGGTCTGCTGTACAAGATCGACATCACGCAGCCTGCCTGGCCGCCGGATGACTTTGTTGCAGATCGAGTGGAGGAGGAATGGCAGGGCGAGCTGCGCCACTTCGCCCGTGCCTACGGCCCTGGCGGCCGCCAGTGGCAGCTGTTGCGCGCCTTCTGCGATCCGCTCTTGCTGCGAGCCGACGCTCGGTGGGCTGCCATGGACAAAGCGCATCTCCTGAGCGCGCCGGAGTTGCGCCTCACGCACCTCAGCGCCAACTTCCGCTCGTTCGTCGCGTATTCGCAGCCCTCGACGAACGACGGTGCGCACGCACAAGGCATCGTACTGCTGGGCGACGAGGATGCCGGCCACCTCTCGCCGCCGAAGCTGCTGCCGGAGCTGCAGGGCAGCGGCGTGCTCAAGGTAGCTGTCGGCGACTATCACTTCGCCAGCCTGGACAGCGCCGGCAAGGTGCGGACGTGGGGCCAGTGGTCCAAGGGCGCGCTCGGCACGTGGGATGCCCACCCAGTCGCCTCGAGCCTCGCTGTCGCACCACCGCAGCCGCGCGGACTGCGAGGCGGCTTCCGTATCGGTCTTGCGGGTGCAACCGCACGACGCACTCAACAGAGCTTCGAGCCACAAGACGACGGCACGTCGCCGCTCTCGCGCCGCTGTGCTGCCCGCCACGTGCCGCGCGAGCAGAAGGAGCCGGTGCAGGTGGCGTTTGCAGACTGCGAGCGCCTCGCTGAGCCGGGTGGCAGCGTCGAGGAGCAGACTGCCAACACGTTCGTCTTCGACATCGCCCTGGCCGGTTAGTCGTATGCACTGCTAGACACCTGACATTTGCTGATCCTGCGCGTCACGTCAGGTTGGCACTCAGGTGCACTCTCCATCACGAACCGCCCGGGCCTCTTCGTCGAGCCGTCGGCGTCCGCATCGTAGCCGCTGTTCTGGCTCGTCTCCCTCTCATCATGTGTCTCTTCACACCCCGATACCACTGTACGACCACCTTCACGACACCACTGAATCACGAGACGCTGGCTGAGTTGTCACGGGAACGATGGTACAGGATATGGAGGTGTCGCGGGCTCGAGACGAGATAGAGGCGGGACAGGTCGTAAAGGCGGAACTAGTCGTAAGGCCGGGATGGCAGAGACCGGGCGATGGCGGAAGCAGCGTCGATGAGCGCGGCGCTTAGCCACCGCGAGCGGCCTTGAGCATCTCCTCGAAGGCAGACGAGAGCTGCTGATTCATCTGCTGGCCCTGCTGCGAGAGACCGGCAGTGGGCGTGCCCTCCTCCGGCGCAGGCTGAGCAGCGGCCTCGGTCGGTGTAGCCGTGCTGGCCTCTGCAGGTGTGGGCTGCGCCTCGGCGGCAGCGGGCTGCGCAGCACTCGATGCCGCGGCCTGCTGGCGCTTCGGACGGTATGGCGCGTACGTCGTCTCGGCGCGCGCCGAACGCATCTGCTGCAGCATCGCCTCGAAGCCGCTGCGAGAGAGAGAGGGGGCGTCAGACTCAGCGCGCATGCCAATGACGAGGGGCACGGTGCTCACCTTGCCAGACTTGCGTTCGTGTCGGCGACATTGGGCTTCGGCGCCGCCGAGGCAGGCTGCGCTGCCTCTTCCTGCTGCGCCTTGCCCTTGCCCTTCTCCTCGGTGCCATTCTGCGCCTCGGACGTCTTGGCAGCCTCCTCAGCCTCCTCGCGCTCCATCTGCTCCATCATCGCGCGCTGCCTCTCCTCGAAGCGGCGTGCTGCCTCACGCTCCTGCTCCATGCGCTGGGCACGGCTGAGGCCCGAGTGGCCCATCTGCGCCAGACGCTGCTCCCATGCGCTCGAGAGCGCCGTGTTCGTCTGGACGACGCGCTCGCTGGGCTGCGGCGCCGGTGTGCTGCCAGTCGAAGCGGCAGTGCTTGCTGATGCCTGCGCTGCAGGCGCCTCGTGCTCCACCACCTCGAATGCCTCGCTGCCGGCTGTGCTGCTGGGTCCCGTCTGCTGCTCGGCCGGCGCCTGCGGCTCAGGCGACGGAGCACGAGGACGGCCTAGACGCTCGGCGCGAGCGGCAGCTAGGTCTCCGAAGGCACGGCCCTGCGCCTCGCCTTGTGCACGGCAGCGCGCCATGATTTCGTCGAGCGACGGCGGCGCGGAGCCGCTGGTGTTCGAGTCCGAAGGCGCAGCGCCAGTCTTGGCCTGCTCAGCTGACGCAGCAGGAGCCGTGCTCTCGCTGGCAGCCGGCGCAGCAGACGGCACCGCAGCAGCTGGCGAAGGTGCAGGAGATGCTGCGCCACGAGCCTGCATCGAATGCTGCTGGCTAGCGCCAGTGGAAGCCGGCGAACGAGGAGTGCCCGTCAGAGCCATGGCAAAGTCGAGCAGCGGGCCGATGAGCGGCGCCAGCGCGGGAGGCGCGCAGTTGACGAGGGCTGCCTGCAGCGACGGGATGGACGGCGCGGGCGAGGAGCCTGGGGCATGGCCGGACGTCTGCGACTCGGTCGCAGAGCGCGGCTCGGCAGCTGCTGCTGCCGGCGCGGCTGGAGCGGCAGACTGCGATGCAGACGTCGCAGACGGTGCAGACTGACTTTTCTGCTCCTTCGCATCGACGCTTCCCTCGTGGCCGGTCTCGTCCGCGAGCTTGTTCTCGGAGCCGACGAACGCAATTCTGCCGCGGTGCGTCAGTGAGCTGCTCAATCGCACCGCCTTCGTAATCTCGCTCACTGATCGCGCGTAGGCAGCTTGGGAGTCCTGCTGATGACGCAGTCCCAGAGTTCGAACCTGCCTAGCGTGTTCATAGGCGCAGCGTGGGCCACGTCGAAATGGACGTGGCTGAACAGGCGCCACTGGTACTCTGACAGAATGAGGACCGGAGCAGAGAACAGAAATCGCTGCGGCGGCGTGACAGTGATGCAAAGACCATCGCCCGCTCCGAGGTTCCAGAGCGCAGCCAGTCTGCCCATCACGCTGGCCAGAGGCGCGTGACGGTCGACGACGATTCGCTGCTCGATGGCCGGGTGACCAGCGAGTGTCGTGCGGAAGTGGGCATGGCTCTTGCCTTCGCGAAGGAGGGAGTGGTCGGTCCTGGCGGCAATAGTCTCGGTGCCAGCTGCCAGAGAGGCGAGCTGGGCGGGAGTGAGGGGAGATGTGGAGGTGCTCATGCTGAGCGACGTCGTTGGGGTGCGGGATGGTGGTGGCCGGGAAGCAAGAGGAGCAGGTCGCGCGCCGCCGCACGGCTGCTGATGAGGCGCGGCGGCGGCGTGCGGCGCGCGCCGAAGCATCGGCCATGCGCAGCACCTCCACCCCCGCAGCGCGCCTGCTGCCGCTGCTGCTGCGCCTGCTGGTGGTGACTTTGCACTACAGAAGCGTCGCGCGGATCTCGAGCCCCACAGCCGTGAAACTAAATGCGTGGCAAACGAGGAGAAGGTCAGACCAGATCTGTTCCTGGCGCCACCTGCTGCGTCGAGGCTCGGCGCTGCGTGGGCTCGAGGCCGCCCGCGCCAGCATGCAGCGCGCCGGCGGTGCCGGCAGTGTCCACGCCTCACACGCTGCCCTGTGCACTCTGTCTATTCCTTGACCGTGTCCGCCACCACCTTTGCCGTCTCCTTGGCCTTGCCGCCCAGCACATCGAGCGCCACGAGCGTCTTCTCGTAGATGGTAAACACAATGCCGCCGCTGAGGATGAGGCGCGTGAGGCGCGGCGTCGTGCCCTTCCAGAAGCGCAGCACGCCCTCCTCGCGCAGCACCGTGCTGACGCAGTTGAAGGCGCTGCTGTAGCGCGCCGACTGTGCCGACTGCATGCGTGTCTTGACGACGCTGCGTAGAGGAGTGTCAGATGAGCAGTGAGATGCCCTGAGGCAGCCGAGGCTGCCTGCTCTCTGCTGTGATGTGCTGCCGCGGCTGCGTGCTCTCTGCTGTGAGGTACTCACTCGAATGGCATGGTGCAGTCTGTGCAAGAGGATCATCAGCAAGGCGCGGTCACCATCTTCTCGCGCATTCTACTCACAAACAGTGACAATGCCCGCCACAGCGCCCATGCCAAACGTCTCGATGTCGTTGGTCTTGCGGCCGTCCTTGGTGGCCAGGCCACGCAGCGTCGAGTATGTCGTGAGGCGCACGGCAGAGTTGGCGCCTTGCCGTGCCATCGTGGGGCCGAGGCCCTTGTAGATGCCGCGCAGACCCTCGGCGCGCACGATGGCGACGGAGCCGGAGAAGAGGCCCTGTAAGGAAGGTTCAGCCTCGGAGCAGGCCTAGGCTTGTCGTGCGCGACTTTGCATGGGCCTTCAGGCAGCGACTATGCAGGTCGAGCATGCAGCACTACGCGCGCCGCATCTCCAGCTGCAGCTTGTGTGTGCTGCCTCACCTTGTACAGCCGCTCCGCCTTCGGCTTGCGCCCATCCTCAATCAGCCGTGTCTTGATGGCTTCTGACGGCGTGACCGCCAGTGCGCCCTCGCAGAGGCCAGCCAGCAGGCCGGCAAGCACGGAGCGCGGCAGCGTCAATTGGCCAGTCTGCACAAGTGCATGTTAGTCTGCCGCCGCTCGCAGTGGCAGCACGCCGCACACACCGTCTTGTCGGCCACGGCCAGCTTGATGCTGTCGTAGGAGAGGAAGCGCACGCCCGCCTTGACGGCATTGCCTGCCACGAGTGCACTACGAGAGGCTGATCAGCACTCGAACAGCAGATGCGAACATGCCAAGACGCCGCACTGCTGCGAAGTCTCGGGCCGCGAAGCAACGATCTACTGAGCCGCTATTGTCTCTCGCCCGCACTGACACCGCATCTCTGCCCGTTACGCCCTGATCGCTTCATGCGCCGCGGTGCCAGCCAACAGGCCCTAGCAGCCGCCTCAACTACCCTCTGCACATTCTGCGATACTCACGAGCAGCCCGAGTACAATCCCCTCACGCCGCTGCGCGCCAGCGTCTCACGGACGATGTCGAGCAGGCCCGGCGGGCGCTTTCCCGCCGCGACGGCGAACTGCGCCTGCGTCTTGACATACTCGGTCGGATAGGTGGCGAAGCCCTCGACGGCGCCGGCGAATGCGCCGGCGACGAGCGAGTGCAGCGGCTGCTCCTTGCGCTTCGTCGAGGCCATGGCGTGGAGGGGGGTGCGAGAGGCGAGGAAGGCAAGGAAGAAGCGCGCCGCGCCGGCCTCTGAAAGGCGTGCGGCCGGATGATGCTCTGGCGCGCGGCACGCGAGCTTGGCCGAGTTCCGCGCAGCGCGTCGAAGCTTCAAGGTCGCGTGGCCGCGCCAAGGCTTGCTTCATCACCTCCATACCCTCAGCACATCGACAGCATGGACGACCCTGATCTCGCAGCCATCCGTGCCGCACGCATGCGCGAGCTGCGCGGCGGCGGCGGCGGTGGTGGCGGCGGTGGTGGCGAGGCATCGGGCAGCGGCCTGCCCGCCGGCCTCAGCCTGGGCGGCGGCGGCGGTGGAGGGCGTGGAGGAGGGGCGCAGGACGAGGAGGCGCAGGCACGGCAGCAGGAGCAGATGGACGAGCAGAAGCGCCAGCTGCTGAGCACCGTGCTTGATGCGCAGGCACGGGAACGCCGTGAGTGCTCGAGCCTCTGGACACTGGCGCTGGCTGCCAGGCAGGCCAGGCACGTCAACGTGCCCGCAGCCCTGCTGACACTGGCCTGTCCTGTTTAGTCTCGCGCATCGCCATGGTCAAGCCGCAGAAGGCACGCGCCATCCAGGACCTCATCCTGCGCATGGCGCAGTCGGGCCAGGTGCGCCAGCGCATCACCGAGGAGCAGCTCATCGGCCTGCTGCAGCAGGTTGAGGGCGGGCAGGAGGCGCAGGGCAAGATCACCGTGAGTGCTGCTGCGGCACCTGAGGGCGACCTAGCGAGGGAGGAGCGGATTGACCTCAAGCTGCTGCTGTGGAGCTCGCGCTCACGTCCTGCCGTCGCAGTTCACGCGCAAAAAGCAGGTGCTCGAGGACTCGGACGACGACTTCGACCTCTGAGCCCGGCACGCACACGTACAGCCGAGAGGGGTTGGCGGTGCAATCTGAGACATGGCACACATCGGCGCTGTGGCGTGTGATGCACGTATGGTACAGACGGACGTGGGTGGAGGCAGAGACGGAAAGGTATGGGCGGGACGACGGGAACAGGCTGGAGACAGAGGCAGGTGGATGCGGAAGGTATGTGTGTGGTATGCGAGCGACACTTCGCCCTCGCTGCGGCTTTCGAAGAGCGTACAGCTCGCGAGCAGGCGATACGAGCCCGGTTTCGCGGCGGGCGCAGCTATTCGCTGTCCGTGAAGAAGAGCTTTTCGTTCGCCGCCCTCGACGACTTGAGCGCGCCGACACCTCCTCCGCCCTCCTTCTTGACGACTTGGTGCTGAGAGCTGCTGCTCTCCGCTGCACGTCCAGCAGTCGAGTTGCTCGCCTTGATGCTGCGGTGCTGCGAGCGAGGCGTCGGCGTCTGAAGACTTGCGCCAGACGCAGGGTGCTGCGGTGCAGCCTTGGCCGAGGACTCAGGCTCGGGCTGCTGCTCTCGCTGCTTCTCCTGCTCGTCGTCTGTGATGACACCATCGTTGATCCATTCGCCTGCGTGGATGGGCGTCCGTGGCGACGCTACTGGCGGCGGCGAGGCCGTGGGCGCCCGCGGAGCGCCGCCAGGCGGGACACCATCGACGTCCGAACTGCTGCCGCTCGGAGCATCTGCCGTAAAGTCCATCGGCTGGTTGCGCGACGTGCCTGCAAGCGGACGAGCACGCGGCCTGGGCACCGGCGAGGCAGCTTGCTGCTGGGCGCGCTTGGAGGGCCCGGCCTTGGCGGCGCGCGTGGAGGTGGTCGCCGTCGTCTTGTTCTTCTTCAGCGGCCGACGCTGCTTGGGCGTGGCTTCACGCTCGTCGCTTTCCTCGCTGCTGCTGCGCAGGCGACGCTGGCGCTGTCTAGCCGACGCCGAAGGCTCAGCCTCGGAGACCGGCGAGGGAGAGGCCGACTCTCGCGCGGACAACGGCGGCGGCTGCGCTGCCAGTGCCCGCAGCTGCTTCTCGCGCAGGATCTTCTCGTGCTTGTGCAGCTCGATGCGGGCCCAACTCTCCTCCTCCTTCTTCGCGCGGCGGTCGATGAGGATGCCGTCCTTGTCCTGGCGCAAAGCACAGCGTCAGGACTGCAGGCCCGTCTGTCCGGCTCGTGGCTGCGGCTCACCCATTCGTACGCATAGCTCTTCGACGACGCCCCGGCCCGGCTGCTGCGGCGCAGGCCGCGCGTGTCCTCGCAGTCCGACTCATCTAGCTCCAGCTCCGACTCGCTCTCCTCACTCCGGCGACCGCGGCCGACATGAGCAATGTCCTCGACGGACTCCTCTGAAGAGTCCGTCGACGTCGCGCCGTCCGGCTCCGGCTCCGCGTTCTCGTCGCCCGCCTCGCCCTCGGCCTGGCTAGCCGCCTTCTTCTTCTTCTTGGGCAGCCGCGCGGCCTCCTTCTCGCTCGAGCGTGCGGCGCGGCTGCGCGGCCAGCCGTCGAGGCGCGCGTGCTCGCGGTAGTCGACCTTGCGTGCGGCGGCTGCGCGGCGCGGCATGGGAGAGAGCAAGGTGTGGGTGAGGCGAGGCGGAGGTGCTGAGCAGAGGGCGAGTCAGGGCGCAGAGCGGTGACAGGTGCGGTGATGGAGGTGCTGAGTGGAGCGTGATGGCCCAGAGCAGCGGCCCGCTCAGCGCTCCCAGGGCGCAGTCCCTGGCCCCCACTTCAAGCTGCCTGCTGGAGTCGACTCTTACTTCGAGGGACGTGCACGCATCGCTTTCAATCTCGCGCCTCGTTGCGCCTGCGCTTTGCCTCGTGCCGCAGCATGCACTACAGCAGCCTGGCTGGCTTTCGAAGCACTTGTATCTGCTCGTCATTCTTGTTGTGCCTCGTGCCTGTTCTTGTATGTGGCCAGATCGGGATGCGCTGCTCGGAGAGGAGAGCAGCCGGCGGCACTTGCCTCTCGTGGCCAGCGCCAGGAGGCACGTCACGTGCAGCAGCTCAGGGCAGCGCTCGCACAGACCGGCGGCCGGGCGCGCGGCGGGCAGGCGGCCAGTGTGCGCGCGCTGGTCGCCGCCGCGCCGCGCCGTGAGAAGCTCAAGCACGCCCGCCTTGTCCGCACCGCTCTCCCGCCCATCACATACCCCTCTCCCCTCCCGCACACCTTCCCACCGCAGCCATGGCATCCAACGGCATCGGTGCGTTGCTCGTGCCATCCGCGATGTGGCATCCGGGCGGCGGCACAGGCGCGCAGTCGGCGGCAGCAGGCGATGCATCCGCCCATGCGCGGCCCATGCAGGCGTCCCCACGCCGACGCTTCCGCGCACACCGCGGCCCCTGTCTCGCACTCTGGCGCACCTCAGGGGTGCGCTGTGATGGTCACAGGGTGACTGTCAAGGTCGTGCCTGCTGCGCTCCGCCGAATGTGCTCGAGCTATGGGGTGCACGGAGCGCCGGAGATGCGTCGGGCTCGTCTCAAGCCGCGGCTCGCTGTCGTGCCTGGAGCGGGATGGCTTCGTCTCGCGGCTGCTTCTCTCCACCGCTGCCGCCGAGCTCCTCACTGACGCCTTCCATCTCTCCCCACTCCCTGCTCCGCCATGTCTGCCTCCGCGCCCTTCCCATCTGCCGACGGCAACGATGCGCCCGTGCCGGTCGACTACTCTTCAGGCATCGCCAACCTGCCCAACCAGGTGCGTGGCGCTGCCGCTTCCGCTGCACGCTGAATCAGTAGATTGCTGTGTGCCTGTGCTGTGCTGATGCGTTTGGCTTCCTTCTGCAGCGGCACAAGATCGTGGCCAAGGCTGGCGGCCACTTCACGCTGATGGTGGTGGGCGAGAGCGGCGTGGGCAAGACGACGCGTGAGTGCAGGCGCGCGAGGCTGGACGGATGGGCCAGAGGCAAAGATGTGGGATAGTGATAAAGACTCGTGCTGGCGTCAGGCAGAGAGGGGCTGCCACGATGAGAGAGACGTCGCGTATGCCGAGCAGCTGCCAGGCAATCCCTGCTTGCCGCACTCTGATCGCACTCGCGGCCGCTCACACGCCGCGCCAGTCATCAACACGCTCTTCTCCACCGAGCTGGCGACGGGCAAGGACCACTCGCGGCGCCATGCCAAGCAGCTCGACAAGACCGTCGAGGTGGACATCATCAAGGCCGAGCTGGAGGAGAAGCAGTTCAAGGTCAAGCTCACCGTCATCGACACGCCCGGCTTTGGCGACTACGTCAACAACCGCGACTCGTGGACGCCCATCGTCGACTTCCTCGACGACCAGCACGAGATGTACATGCGGCAAGAGCAGCAGCCGGAGCGCAAGGAGAAGACGGACCTGCGCGTCCACGCCTGCCTCTACTTCATCCGCCCCACCGGCCACACGCTCAAGCCGCTCGACATTGAGATCATGAAGCGTCTCGGCACGCGCGTCAACCTCATTCCCGTCGTCGCCAAGGCCGACACGCTCAGCCCCAACGACCTGGCCATCTTCAAGCAGCGCGTGAGTTGCTGCAGCGGATGCAGCGTTGATGCTGCAGCACTGACCTCTGTGCGCAGATCCGCGAGGTGATCGCGCAGCAGGGCATTCGCGTTTACACGCCCCCGATTGAGTCGGACGACGAGGCGTCGGCGGAGCACGCAAAGACGCTCATGGGCGCCATGCCCTTCTCCATCATTGGCTCGACGCGCGACGTCGTCACCAAGGACGGCCGGACCGTCAAGGGCCGCGACTACATGTGGGGTGTGGCTGAGGGTGAGTGCGAGAGATGGACGCAGGTTTTGGAAGGGTGTGGAACAGCATGAAAGGCGGATGCTTGAGCATGGAGTGCGGAAGGTCAAGCATGGTGCCCGGGTGCAGATGCTTGAGCTTGGCGCCCGGCTACGTGGGCCGCCGCTTCATCCCGGAGCAGAATCTGCGACGGTCGGGAATCCCCGGTGGCACGCAAGCAGTGCCGCGTAGAGCGCTGCGACAGCGTTGTGTGCGCCTCAACACGCAGCCCAGACGCTGTGCCGCCATGCTGACGCTCCCTGCGCAGTCGAGAACGAGGAGCACTGCGACTTCAAGAAGCTGCGCTCGCTGCTCATCCGCACGCACATGCTCGACCTGATCAACACGACGGAGGAGACGCACTACGAGGCCTACCGCCAGGCGCAGATGGAGACGCGCAAGTTCGGCGAGCCCAAGGTGAAGAAGCTCGACAACCCCAAGTTCAAGGAGGAGGAGGAGATGCTGCGCAAGCGCTTCACGGAGCAGGTCAAGGTGCGTGTGCTGCAGCGATGGCCGTCTCTGGTGATTGCTGCTGACACTTACCGCTCTTGCGCACAGCTCGAGGAGGCCCGCTTCCGGCAGTGGGAGGCACACCTCATCGCCGAGCGCGACCGCCTCAACCGCGACCTGGAGCAGGCACACAGCGTGAGTGCCTCAAGCAGCGCCGCACCCTCTGTCCACCTGGCTCACTCTGTCTCCGCCTGCAGAACATCAAGCAGCTCGAGGCCGAGCTGGACTCTGCCAGCGGCTACCGCTCGATGAACCAGGCACCGCGCCGCTAAGGGTGCCCTGCTGGGCAGACTTGATATCTCGCTCGCCACCGTCATCGTCTCTCCTCCTGCCATGCACTGCCGGCGAGGCAGCGAGACTTGGCGTCCGAGTGTCGAGCTCTGCCCGTGCTAGCTCTGGTGCGCTCTCGTCATTCACGTTCCATGCCCCTTTTATGCCCTCTCGAAGCCTGCAACGATCGTTACTTGACTCTCTCCTGCCTTGTGCTGCTCAGGATAGCTGCTTGTCCACGTCGACGCTGCCGTTCACGCCGAGGGGCTGTGACGCGATGCTGCTAAATGCGGAGCACTTTGTGCCACCTCCGAGGCCCAAACGAGTGGGCTGAACACAGCGCGCTCGGAGCCGCGGCCTGGCTCGCGGCCACAACACGGCGACTCGCCAGGCCGCGCCCCTGTGGGCGCAGAGCAGAGCTCTCAGGGGCACATCGGCCCCGACGACCCGCTGAGCGAGAGTCTATCGCCTGAGTGCGCAGCGATGGCGCCTGCTGCTCACTACTCATGGCTTGCACCCACATCCACAGCATCATAGACACCCTCGCATCTCACTCGCGCCAGCATGCAGCTCTCCTCGTCAGTGACAACTCTCGCGCCGCTCGCGGACGCCAGGCACGCCGGCTGGGCGGCAGCGCGAGGCGCACCTCTCGCCGAGCAGCAGCTCAACGTGCAGCACCACAGCTTCTCTCCGTCTGCGAAGCCAGTCGCGACGGCATGGCCACGGGCACCGCCAGCAGCAGACAAGCAGCCTCGCTTCTCTCTCTCGCAAGAGCTCCCAGCGCGGCCAGCCGCACCGCTGCCGCCGATGCAAGAGCGGCCAGTGAAGCGCGCACACTCGGCTCCCGTGGTGCGCTGGTGGTCGCGCGGCATGCAGGTCGCCGTGCACATCATCACCGCCGACACAAGTGAGGCTGCGAGGCCTGCGGCACCGTCACTGTCCGGACGTGCTGCCATCGAGAAGCGCGGGCACAAGCGCAGCTTCAGCACGTCGAGCGAGCGCAGTCGCCCGGCCGTTGCGAGCGGCAGCCGCGCGACGTCGGCACCATCAAGCGACCATGGCAGGCCGGTCGTCTCTCGTCGCAGCCCCGCCGTGGCTGCACGCCACCTTGCAGTGCCAATGAGCACACTCGCCAGCGACGACGCTCGGCCATCGCAGCTGCGCCGGACGCAGCTGCTCGTGCGGCGCGGCGCCGAACTCGTGCCGGCCGGACCGCGCTCGGGCGTCGTGGCGCAACGCTGCCCTCACGAGCGTGGCGGCCGCTGCCCGCTGCGCCTGTCGCGCACGGCAGCCACCCTCAGCAGCGCCATCGCACCCAAGCAGTCCCATGCTCCACTCGACGCAGCCGGACGACGTCGTGATGTTGCAGCCAAGACCCGCTTAGAGCGCCAGCGCCCGGACGGCCACCTGCGCTCCTCCTTCTACTATTCTAGCGCATCAAGCAGCGACACACGCAGGTCGTGGTATGAAACTATCTAAGCATTGTCCCAGGTAAAGCGGCGGCTGGCGCGCGGATGCTAGGCGGGCTGAGCAGACGAGAAACAAGAAAGGGCGGCAGGCTGCGTCCGGCAGCGTGGAGAGCAAGGAGCGTGGGGTGGAGCATGCGAGTCCGGGAGTGGGGCTGTGGATGTGTGTCGGAGAGCGGCAGCTAGAGAGACCGGACAAGGCGGCCTTGCCGCACGTAGAGCATCATACATCGAGGACGTGTGACCTGTTGTACGGGGCGAGGAGAAAAGGAGCTGCGAGAAAGTGTATAGACACGCGGGCCAGGCCCAGTGAGACTGCGATGCGTCGAGGATGCGGTGACCGTTGGAAAGAGATTCTGGAGCAGGAGAAGGGAACGGCGACGAGAGGGAGCGATCATTGGAAGAGTGGCCGCCGGCTGTTGCCGCTGTGGTTGTCGGGCTCGCGCCGGGCGGCGCCCTGGAAGCGTGGCGACTCGTCGCCCCGTGCCGGGTAGTAGCCGCCGTTGGCGCCGCCGAAGCGTGCTGGTGGCTGCGCGGCGGCGAAGACGCGCGGCGACGAGTCCTCCATCTCGATGGGGTAGTGCTTGCCGACGGGCGACTCGAAGCCCGACGCGGCGTACGTGCGCGGCGTGTCGAAGCCGGTGTCGGAGAAGCCGCGCGGCGAGTCCCAGGCGTTCTGCGCCGCCGCCGCCTTGAGCGGCATCGTCGCCGAGCTCATGTTCTGCGCCGAGAGGCGTGCACGGCGCTTGCGGTCGCGCCGGCGCTTGCAGCACACGCACAGCGTGATGAGCGAGGCGAGCGCAACGACGAGGAAGACACCGCCGCCCACGCTGATGCCGATGATCTGCTGCTTCGAGAGCACCTCGTTGTTGCGGAAGCCGCTCGTGGCGCGGAAGGTCGGCGCCGTGCCCGAGACGGTGCCGTCGGCGCCTTCCGTGATGCCCTCGGCCTGCAGCTTGGCGAGCGCGTCGCATGCCTGCTGGTCCACCACAGTGTTCGAGCCGAGCACGGCGCCGAGGTTGACCACGATGGCCTGGCTGTCGCGCACGTTGACCGTGAACGAGCCGGAGCCGTCGATGCGGATGCGCTGGGCGGCGTTGCGGTCGACAACGACCGGTGCGCCGTTGGCCGTCTGCTCGTACGAGATGCCGTTCCAAGTCGTGTTCGTCGTCGAGTCGGAGCCGGCAGCCGTGAGCGTCGAGACGTACACCGTCTGGCCCTTCCACTCCGGCACGGTGATGGCAAAGGAGATGGTGCCCTTGTCGGTGATCGTCTCGGACGAGGGCAGCGTGTTGAGCAGCACGATGGCGTTGAGGTTGGTGCGCTGATAGATGCTGTAGCCGCCCAGGCGGTTCTCGTAGCCCGACGGCGGCGAGATGGACAGCGGCGCCACGCGCGTCGAGCACGTCGTGCCGACGAGCTGGAACACGGCGGCAAAGGCGTAGTACGACGGGCGCACGTGCGGCGGCGAGCCGTCGATCGGGTGCACGATCGGCTGCCACGGCGAGCCGTAGGAGATGTCCGTCAGGTGGATCTGCACCGACGAGACCTGCTGCGTCGAGGCGAACAGGAAGAAGTTGAGCGTCCAGAGCGCGTTGGCTATGAGGAGGGCGTCAGCTGCGGCACACGAGAGCGTGCATTCACGCCGCAGAGTGCGGCTCTGCAACGCTGCAGGGTTGCACTGGACCCTGCCGCGCGACCGCTCGACACGCTACGCCACCGCCACTCACCAAACGTGTCACTGATGCCCTGGATGCCACCGGGGCCCACACTGCCCATCTCGCGCAGGAAGTACGGCTTGCCGGTGATGAGCGCCTGCTGCGCCTGGTTGCTCCACTCGTTGAACTGGCGCACGGTGCGCGAGAGGTCGAGCAGGTAGCTCGTCGTCAGGTTGAAGCTCGACACGCCGACGTAGTAGAAGTAGTCGTGCTGGCTCCAGCCCGCCACGTACACGCCGTTCTCCACGGCAATGTTGGTGTTGACGAGCGTGTCGATGCGGTACTGGTGGCCCGTGTTCGTCGCCGTCGTCGCCGTCGCGGCCGGCTCGAAGAAGTTCTGCGAGATGTTGCGCGGCTGCAGCACCTGCCGGTAGAGGGCCTGCGCGTGCTCGCCCCACTCGCCTCCGTAGTCGTAGACGGTGTACGAGCTGTTGCGGTACTGGTTGTAGATGAAGAGATCCGGCTCGTTGCCGATCTCCATGCCGACAATCTTGACGCGCTTCACCGAGTCGAGCACCAGCTCGGCCTGCTGGATCATGCGCGCCATCGAGTCGGAGCCCTGGTACGCCAGGTTGAGCTGGTACGTGATGGGCGTGCCGAGCGGCAGGTAGTTGTCGAGCGCCTCAAAGTACTTGGGCCCGTAGAAGTAGCCGTCGGTCTGCGCGTCGACGCGGCCCGTGCCCTGCGGGTTCGGGTTCTTCTGCAGCGTGTACGTGCTCACGGTCGGGTCCCAGAGCATGTTGTCGCCGGCGTTGCCGCCGAGGCGGATGTGCGGCGGCCTGCCCGTGTAGTTGCCCAGGTTCTGCAGCAGCTGGTACGTGAGGTCGTTGCGCGTGTCCGTGCCGGTGAAGGACAGCAGGTTCGACGGCTCAATGCCCATGCCGCCGTACGAGGGCGAGAGCGTCGGCGAGAGGCTCTGGGCGCCCGTCTGCTTGTACGGGATGCCGCTGATCGACACCTGCGCTGCGGCGCGGGCGGCCAGCGACGAGACGCCGAGCACGAGCGCCTTGCGCCATGACGGCGAGCGCCGCGATCGTTGCGAGGGCATCTGCGCGTGGATGTCAGCATGGCTGGGGCGCATCCGCACGCACACACGTGCGGGCAGGAGCCGGGCCGCCGCCACGCCGGCAGCTGGTGCCGGGCACGGCGAGCAAGCGCCGAGCGTGCTCACCTTGCAAGGGCTGAGAGGCTGCAGAGAGGAGAGAAGCACGCCGAGCTGCTTGCGCGGTGCGGCAGGCTGCGAGGCGAAAGGCGGGCGTGGAGGAGACGCAGGTGGCAGCGGGCGAGAGAGGCGACGGAGACGCGGCGGCGCTGCGAGAGCGTGTGGGTGGGAGACACGAGAGAGAGAGAGCGAGACGAGGCGGAGACGAGAGCGAGAGGAGAGAGCGCTAGGCGGCACGGAGCGGCCGTGCGAGGGGGGCGAGGGCGATGGTGGAGCGGAAGGAAGGCGGCGCAGGTGCAGGTGCGGGTGCAGCGGGCGGTGCGGCGTCGCCTGAAGTTGCTTGCTTGCTTGCCGGCGCTTGCCTCGTTGGGCGGGCGCTGGGAACAGACGCAGGAAGCGAGATGCTGCAGCGTGCGTCGGCGTGGGCAGCAGCAGCGGCGGTGCGGCAGCGGATGCGGGCTTAAGATGGGCGGTGGATGGTGAGTGGCTGGAGGGACAGGCTACGTCGACGTCGGGTGTGCTTGTCGAGGAGGCCGCACCGCGCGGCGGCGGCAGCGCGAGAGCGGCACGGCACCCGAGCAGTGCAGTCGCCGCCAGCCAAGCCCTCTGCTGCGCGGCCCTGGCAGGCGTGCGCTTGCGCTGCTGGGCTGACTTGCGCTCGCAGGCGCGCCGCCTGCCTGATCTGCGAGGCAGCAGCGCCGCACCCTGCTGACCGAGCGCAGGCGCAGGCACTCGGCCGCAGTGTGCGCGCCGGCAGGGTTTTTGGCGCACCGCCCACGCCGCCGCCCCCCGTCAGGCTCGCAGCGTGCGGCAGGCGGCGTGCTTGCTTCCGCCTGCACTCTGCGCGCTTGGGCCGAAAGTGGCTTCGGCCGCCGCCGCGCGCTGCTCGCCTGCCGCCGCGTGGGCGCGGCATCGCCCCCGGAGATGCGAGGCCGAGCCGGGTCTCAGAACCTCGACGCGGCACGCCGGCAGCGCATGAGGCACGCCGCGCCGGAGCAGCCGCGCCGCGTCCCGCATGGCAGCTCCTCGCCATCACGCCGCTCGCTGTCGATCACCGAGAGCATCTCACGCCTGCTCCACCTCGCCGGCCCCTCTCGCAAGGGTCGGTGCACGCGAGATCTGCAGCGCTCATGCGCACGCGGCGCCCGCGTGGATGCGTGCGGCGTGTGGGTCGCCTCTCGGCTGAGACGCATCCTGCGGCGCTGGAGCACCGCGGCCTCTGGAACGGTCACACGCCTCGTTGAACATCGCCAGCGCACGGCATCTCGGCTCGCCAAACACCTCTCCGCACGCGCGGTGCGGGTGCTGCGCTGCGTATCGCAGACAAGCTTTGTCCTCTGAGCTCTGCGCTGCCAGCGCGCCATCCAGCGCTGCTTCCATGCAACCGCCGCAGCCGCCCGAGGTCGCTGCGGCCCGTTGCGTGTGCTCGTCCCGAGCCGCCGGGGCGGCAGCGGCCTGGCCTGCGCAGAAGGCGAAGATTCTGGCGCAGGAGCGGCTTCTGTCCGCGCACACGGCGCGCACGCCCAGCGGCGACCTCGGCGCGGAGGCAGCGGCGCACCACCTGCCGCAAGAACGCCGTTTGAGTGCACTTTGCGCCCCTCGGCGTCCGCGAACCCCTCTCTCGCCACCCCTTCTCCTGCCGCGCCTTGCTCCGCGCACAACAACGCTCCGGCCGAGCATGCACCTGCAGCTTGGGCCCTATCCGCAGCATGGAGATCTCGCTCGCCCGGTGCTGCGGAGCACGGCCGGAGCATGCGCCCCGCGTGTGCCGTGCACGCGACCTGCACGCGCGGCATGCGCGCTGCCGCTTTGTGGCGCTCTGCCGCCAGCTGGCGAGATGCGTGCGCGCGGCAGCGGAGAGAGAGGCAAGGGCTAAGGTGTGCTTCGCTGCTGCACGCTGCACGCACGGGAGCGGCCAAGGCTCGGCTGCATGTGCGCCGTGCCGTGCCGCACCGCACCGCGCCGACCCCCGACGCCAGCCCCAGCACGGAGAGCAGCCTGCCAGCACGGAGAGCAGCCTGGAGCAATCGCATGGAAGCATCGCGTGCAGGAAGCAGCAACAGGCTCAGGTGCAGGGGAGCGAGCTGCAGCTCGGCACACGCCGTCGCATGCTGGACCGCACGGCAGGGCCCACCGAGATTCGCGCTCAGCCCCTTCATGCTGCCCACCGCACAACACACGCCGCCGCGCTGCGGACTCCGCCGTCCGAGCCCCTATGGACAGGGTGCTCCGGCGCCCGCAGCATGCCAGCGCGGACTCGGAGTGCGCCATGCTGGTTCAGGAGCATGCAGCACGGCTCTGATTGGCAAGTCGGCAGCGGCATGGATGCTCCAGCTTGCGCTCGGCGCCGAATAAGGTGGGCTGTGCAAGGCGACGGCCGCCGAGCTGCTCCAGAGCGGCAGCGCGCAGCGTGCAGCAGGCAGGATGCAGCGGCATCGGGGGACAAGGCAAACGCGGCCCTGCGAGTGTCAGCCGCCAGCGCTCAGCGCGGCAGCGACGAGAGTTCAGAGTTCACAGCTCGGGACGCCTCGCTGCGCCAAGCAACACCCAGGCAGGGCGCGCCAAGGCGAGCGTAGCGTCCCGTCGCCTGCGCGCCTGCAGCGCTGATGCTGCGAACGTGAGAGCAGAGCGGCGCCGGCAGCGGCGCAAAGTGTCCGGCCTTGGCGTGATGCTGCCGACATCGCATCGCTCCTGGATACGGGCTCCGGGCCGCCGCTGCGGGAGCGGGTCCTGCTCAAAATGCACGCCCAGAGCGCAGCTCGCATCGTGCACAGCCTCCGAGCTGGGCGATGCTCGCGCTGTTGCGGAAGCCAGGACGGACGGGTGTGACGTCGACGGCTGCAATGCTGACAGCGAGTGACACGCTCAGGTCGGACGCAGGACATGGATTCATTACACAAAGGCTAGGATGGCGCCAGCAGGGTGCAGCACTGAGCGTGATGGGCTCAGCACGCCTGCAGGGCTACATATGGCGCGCTGTATCGGCCCCACATCTCAGGCCAGGACGATCTTGAGGGTGACGATCTGGAACGGCCGGAAGGCGAGCGCCACCGTCGTCTCGCCGTCCTCGCCGACACCGCAGCGCAGGCCTCGGCTGGCAACATCGACCCACTCGTCCGCCTGCTGCTCAGCAGACGGCGTCGCAGGCTCATCGTCGATGTCGTCCTCGAGCAGGTTCGTGAGCGAGACGGAGGCGACGGCCAGGTCCTTGATGTGCACCGTGGCGCGCACATGCGTGCCGAGCGCCTCGTACATGCGCAACACGATGCTCGTGCCGGCGCCCGAGCGCGCGTGGTAGTCAAAGTCGGCCTCGCCGCGCTTGATCGTCTCGAGCACCACGCTGCCGCCTCTGGGCTGCGTCAGCCGCACCGGCATGCGGCGTGGATACTCGGGTCCGCGCGAGGTGAGCGGCTGGAGGGGCGCATTGAAGATGCGCGCAGCGTGCACCGTGGCGACCGTGAGCGGGCCCTGGTGCGGCAACAGCGCAAAGGCCATCTGGTGCTTGCCCTCGTCGGTGTGCGCGTCGGGCTGCGGCACATGTCAGCAGATGGATCTGTCAGCGAGAGCGCTTGACACTCACGTAGGTTGGCGCCTTGAGCAGCGACAGACTGTGACGCGGCAATGTGAGCAAGAACGTCGGTGGCAATTCAGACATCGGACACTCACCGCATCCGACCTCCTTCGACACTCGCTCCGTATCTGCATCGCTGTCAGCTCCTGCTCCCGCCAGTCTGTGACAGACACTCACTTGCAGTCGTTGAGGATGGAGAGGCCGACGCCGGACTCCGACAGGTCGAAGAACTTGTGGCTGCAGACCTGCGATAGGAGGCATGAGAGGAGCATGCAGAACTGCCCGACGCCGTGCTCACTTCAAACTTCGCTGCGTCCCACGTCGTGTTGCGCGCCTGGTGGATCATGAGCGAAGCGCAGGCGTGTCGGAGCGCCACTGACTCACTGTAGGTCTCTTCGTCACGCCGAACGGCGTCTCGTAGCTCGCCAGATCGGCGCTGAGGACCGTTGGCACTTCGAAGCGGAGGAAGCGATGCTTCTCCTGAACAGGCAGAGAAGTCAGCTCTATCTCATCCGGCTCGCTTGCGGGTGACTGACATGCCAGTCGACCTCGGCATCGAAGCGCAGCATTGCCAGCGGGTGCTGCGCCTCGACGCTCGCAGACGTGGCATCGAGAGAGATGTGCACGACCGCGTGACTCTTGCCGAAGCTCGCCTCAAGGGCGAGCGAGGACCTCCAGGGCCCTTTCTCTGCGATGCGGACGGAGCTGAAAGCAATGTCCGTCGTCGTGTTGAGAGAGTAGACTGCGAGGAGGCACCCGTGGTCAGCAGTGTGCAGCTCTGTCGGCGCAAGCTACGCACTCTCCGTCTCCCAGGCATCGAACTGCGGCGGATAGTCCTCGCAGATGGTCAGGCCGGCTCGCTGTCCGCGCTGCAGCAGCTCCAGCCAGTGGCCATCCGCGTGGCGGGTTCGCAGGCTGCTAATGTGGCCCTTGGAGATGGAGAGCGACACGAGCTCGTTGCGCAAGGTGAAGGTGCCGTTTGACTCGGTCGCTGGCATGCACGTCAGCGCCCATGCTCAGGAAACACCAGCCGGCACGACACCTACCGTAGGCTCTGTGCTCTGGGCCGTTATGACTCGTGGGCCGAGCCTCGCCGGTGCCATGCCCGTCTTCCATCAGCACAAGGGCCTTTGCGCCGCCGTCAAGCATCTGCACCGTCGGCACGCCGGGAAGTGAGGCGAGGCGGGATGCTTCGACCTCGACTAGCTCGCGGCGGCGCACGTTGAGCGCGTTAGTAGCCTTGAGGACGTGACGAGAGCCGGTGGCCGCCTCGTTCGCCTCCTCGAGCAGCTTCGCGCCGAGCTTTGCCGTCTCCTTGTAGATGCGCTCGGCATCGTCGTAGACCAGACGAATGGAGCTCCTGGAAGTGTTGTCGTGAGTGGCAGTCGGCGCACCTCGGGCGCGTGATGCTCACCCTGGCAGCACGTCGTGGAACTGCAGCAGAGCAACCAGTCAGCAAACTTAGCGACAGGCTCGCGACGAGCGGCTGACCTGGCACAGCATGATGTTCTCCCACAGCTGGTCGATCTGCTCCTTGGGGTATTTGTACGTGCCCTTCTCGCGCAGGCTTGCGAGCGTGGCGGCGAGCTCGATCTGCGTCATCATGATCTCGAGCTTGCGATTCCAGCGCTTGATGGAGCCGTGGCTCGTCTGCACGCCGCGATGGAACTCAAGATAGAGATCGCCAGACCAGCGCGGCAGGCGCTCGCCGTTGTCGGTGCTGCGCAAGCGTCAGCGTGCACACGCTGAGGACTCAGCAGAGGCACTCACATCTTCGTGACGTGCTCGAAGAAGTCCTGAGCGCTCTTGCCCACGGTGACCTGGCGCGACCTCTGGATCAGCCGTGGTGAGACGGGGAACAAGCGACATACCTTTGGCATCTCGCTGTGACGCGCGGCGAAGCAGACATCGTCAGCTTGTCGTGCAACGGCAGGCAACGTGCGGCACTGACGTGTAGCCCTCATTGTGTACGGCTCGGGCGCGTCGCAGAGCCTCGAGCTCAGGCGCCGTCGGACCACCTCCTCCGTCGCCAAAGCCGAAGAGGTGAAGCGCCGATGGCTGAACGTTCAGGTTCTTGTCTGAGCAGCTGGTGTCAGTGCAGGCCAGAGCAGGGACCTCACTCGCACGCACTGTTCTTGATGCCGCGCACGAGGTCGCCGACACCGCACTGGCTGTCGTAGTTGTCCTTTGCATGTAGCGAGCCGTCAGTCAGCACTTGGCCTCCGAATCAGGCAAGATGCCTACTGACGACTGGCGTGAGGTGCGTGATAATCTGTGGGACCTTGTCAGCGTTGCACTGCCCAGCCTTCACAGCATCACACTCACCTGCGTGCCGTCGAGTCCGACCCAGACCATTGTGTTGTGCGGGAAGCGGTTGACTGACGGGCGGCACCTCAGCAACAGTCCCGCGCAGTCTCGAGCCAAATGCACCCACCGTTGCTCCAGCTCAGCTTCTGGGTGAAGAAGTAGTCGCAGCCTGCGCCTCGCGCGAGCGCCGGCAGCTGGGCGTTGTATCTGTGCGGCGTCAGCAGAGTGTCACGATGTGCAGGGCTCAGCGATACTCACCCAAACGAGTCAGGCAGCCACTGTAAGACATTCATCAGCACCGGACGAGACAGAGCACTTCCAAGCCACTCACGAAGATGTTTGAGCGCTGCCCGAAGCGGCTCTCAAAGTAGCGCTGGCCGTACAGGAACTGTCTGACGAACGACTCGCCGCTCGGCAAGTTGCCGTCGCACTCGACCCACGTACCGCCAATGGGCTGGAACGTGCCGCGCTTGACGGCCTTCTGCAGCCGCGTGAAGGTCTTGGGATACACTGCCGCACTCGAGTCAGGTACTGCTAGCTGTGCGGCTGGCAGACGCTCACTCACGCTTCTCGAGCCAGACGTACTGCTGCGCAGTCGAGGCAGTGAAGCGGAACTCAGGGTAGCGCTCCATCAGATCGAGCTGCGTTGTCCAGGAGCGCGCGACCTTTTGCTGCGTGGCCGAGACTGAATGGAGAGTAAGCCCACGGGCTGTCGTGCTGCAGATGCTGAGTTGCACTCACAAGGCCACAGCCACGCAGTCTGGAGAGACGTGGAGGCATGGGTGAGCGGATGACCGACGCGGCACATGTCCGACTCACGTCGATGTGGCAGTGTCCGAGGCTCCACAAGGCCGTGTCGTCCCTGTCCTTGCGGTTGCCCTGCTCATACACGCCCTCCTCCAGCTTGTCCCAGTCCTTGCCGAGCACCTCCTGCGCGATGCGCCGGCACTCGCCGATCGTGGCGGGATCGTCCTGCCGGAAAGTGTCCTGGATCTTGTTGGCCACCCAAAGCGCCTTGTTCTGCAGCGGACCGTCGCGCGGCATCTCGTCGACAAGACCGCGCAGCAGCTGAAAGTCCCAGAGCAGTCGCCATGCTGAGTGGCAGAGCAAGTCAGCACTCGAATCACGCTCAGTCACGTCGCGCAGCCTCACCCTCTGCATTCTTGACGACCAGGTCGCAGCTGGCGAGCGTGAAGTAGCGGTTCGGGTCCGGATCGCCCTCGCGCGAGTTCTCGACGCCGAACATGCCGTTGCACGTCACTTCGATGTAGAGCACGAGCTCCGACTTGCGCGCCTTGGCCGTGATCGGAAAGTCGACGCGGCGGTTGCTGTCGTACGCGCCCGTGATGCCCTGCAGTGTCACGCCCTCGGTGTCGAAGATCAGGGCCTGTGAGAGGCAGTGAGCATGCCCGTCTTCGTCAGCGCTGAGTCAAGCGCACCTCGCATCCCGGGTCAAACTCGAGCTCCACCCATTCCTTGTTGTGCCACGCGCTCGGCACATTGATCGTCAGACGGACCCAGTGATTCGTCCTGTCTCGAGCGTCAGCGATCGGCACCAACTAAGGTTGCACTGGCATGTGCTCACCAGCTCGGCCCAAATTGGTCACCCTTCTTAGCCGGCCGGTACACCTGCTTCACCGCTTCGTCGAAGCCGGGCTTCTCGCCCGCCTTTGGGTCCCAGCGCTCGATGCTGATAGCGTCTGACTTGTCCGTGCGCGCCTCGAACAGGACGGAGCTGAGGTTGTACTTGGAGCTGCACACCAACTAGAGTGTCAGCAGCGCTCAGACTTCGAGCGCTTCGCCGTCCGTCGGGGATCGTGGCGCTGCCGAAGTCCTGAGGGTAGCCGAGTGGAGGTGCCATGACTCTTCCGCCAATGAGCCACACAAGACACCTCTGTGACCGCCCTAGCAGCTCTGTGCCATACACAGCCAGCCAGACCCATCTCGTACACCTCGTCACTCACTACTGTCCACCCACGAACTCGCCCAGGCGCCGCTCCTGCACGCTGCGCACGTCGACGCCGTGGACGGGGCGCCGCGCCTCGTCGGCGCGGACGGGGTACGGTGGCTTTGCAGGCGGCATGGCTCGATGGGATGATGTAGATGTGAAGAAATGGATGTATGCTCGCCGGAGCGACGGAGATGCACAGCTCGCTCACTAGAGGGGCCCGTGCCGTGAGCTAGGAGCCGAAGCGGGACGAGCGCGCTGGCAAGAGCCGGCCAGGGAGCAGGCGTGCGGGCAGTGGCGCAGGCAAGCAGGCAGGTCGTCGTTGAGCCTCTTTGATGAGGCGGCGGCGGCGATGGCGCGGATCAGGTGGCGCACGAAAGTGTGCTGGGTATGTCGTGGACGGAAGGCTGCAGCGGCTTCGCTGGCAGATGGCCGGGTCGAGCCCTCGCATGCTGCGAATGCGGGGGTGGCTCGTGCGCCGCGCCGCGCCAACGGAATCCGCGGAGTTGCGGCGGCGTGCAGGACCCTTCCCTCCTGCCTCTCGACTCCCACAACCTCAAGCTACGCTCACTCCGTCAGGACAACAAAGCTCGCGAGACGCGCCTGGAAGTCGCTGTCAGAGATACGGACCCTCGCACATGTGCGCTTGCGCCTCGATGCGCACATAGCGGCGTCGCAAGCGGCGCAGAGCAGCAAGGATGGCCAACGGCCTCGTGCCGGCAGCCGACTTCGAGGCCGCGATTGCGCATCTCGCACTGCAGTCGTCGTTCGCGCCGTCCAGCTCATGTGCTACGCAGGCTTCACGGTCAGCAGCCGCGCCGAGCAAGAGCAGTGCAGCGCGCCCTGCAGCGAGCGGCTCGCGTGCAAGCATAGACTGTCTTGGACCAACGCTTCCCACCGAGCTGCTGCTCCTCGTCGCCTCGCATCTCGGCACGTCAAGCGACCACCACGCATGGCGTGCATCTACCTCGAGCGATGCTGAAGCCTACAGGACGCTGCTCAGCCTCTCAGCCTCGTCGTGCGCCTTACACAAGCTGCTTGCGCCACAGGTATGGCCGCGCGTGGTGCTCGAGCACCCGCTGCGCCTCTCGACGCTGCTCTGGGTGCTCTCGTACTACTCGCGCATGCCGCAAGGTCGCCTGCGAAATCCTGCAGCGCACATCCGATCTCTTGCCCTGCGCTACCCACGACATCTGCCCGCAGTGAACCAGACGGCGCTGCGGGCTCTGCTCAGCGTCTGTGCGCCCGAGCGCTTCGTGCAGCTCGAGTGGGAGGCCGAGGAGGAGCCAGAAGCGCCCACTTTGCGCCTCCTGCTTCCGCCAGCCGTCCGCTCGCTGGCAGATGCCGCACAAAAGGCGGCACGCGCTGCAGTCACCAGCGAGCAGAGCGCAGCTGTGCGAACGTGGGAGCGCAGCGATCGGCCAGGCTCGTATCCGATCAATGGTAGCGCGCAGGTACTGGCTGCGGATGCCGCCCTCGACGAGCCAACTTCTTGCATCGAGCGGCTGAGCCTCTCTTGTGGCATCTTCTGGCCAGGTGAGTCCGCATTGAGCCACGCGACACTGCACCGCTGACAGCAGCTGCAGGGCATCCATACCTCTCCTGGTTCCGCGCTGTGCGTCATCTGCGCCTCATCGACTACGACGGGCATCTGCTCTTGCCCCATCTCCCGCCGCTGCTGCTCGCACTCCGCGCTCCTCTGCTCTCCCTGAGCATGTCCTCGTCCAAGACGGCCGTGCTGCACTCCGACACTCTGATCAACGCCGGCTGCTGGAAGGCACTTGAAAAGCTCGACATCTACGCCGTGACGCCCGAGCCGCCGCTCGACAAGGCGCTGGCGTCGTGCCGCCACACACTTTCAGACCTGCGTCTCGTGCTCGACGTCAGCGGCGCTTTCACGAACTATGATGCGCTGTGGACGTCGCTGACCACGGCATGGCGCTTTGATCGCGTCGGTGACGCCCAGGATTCGGGTGCGCCTGAGGCTGTCTTCCCTGCGCTGCGCAACCTGCAAGTCGATCCCTTCCCGCAGCAGCACACGGCGCCCTCATTCACCGACTTTGTGCGCGCGTGTCCGAACCTCGAGACCATCAACGGGCAGGACGCCGTCACGCTGCGGCTCAAGGGTCTAGAGCTCGTCGACCCGGACCACATCACAGGAGCGCTCGCCTTTTGAACAGCCGAGCTCTTCATGCAGACGTCATGACTATTCTCGCCGCCGCGCCTCATCCCGCCGAGCCCAGGCGCCGCGTCCCGCCTCAAAGATGCCCCAGCCGATGGCGCTGCTCGCTGCCTTGCGCGCACAGCGCAGGCCAAGACCATCGAGGAACGCGCCGGAGCCCTCTGTCCGCCACACATGGCGCGCTGTCCCGAGCAGCGAGAGTGCCTCGGTCGGACCACTCGCTCGCCCGTGTCGCGGATCGGTCTGCAGGCGCGTCTTGAGGATGTCGAAGGGATGCGTGGCCAGCGTCGCCGCCGTGCCGGCCATGAGACCTGAACAGCCGCGACATGAGCCACTGTGCGTTAGGCCTTCGGACAAGCGACTCACCGCTCAGCACCACGACACCTGGATCGCCCGTGCCTCTGCTCCTGCCCAGCCACGCCTTTGCTCCCTCGTACGAGGCCATGTACATGCCAGCGTATGGCGCATCCCGCAGCGCCGTCGCCGAGAAGCCCTGGAAGAGGCCGCGCACGCCGTCTGTCACGTAGATGTGCCGCAGTGCACTGGATATTGACGAGTACGCTTGCGGTGCGAAGTGTGATGACTGGCAGATGCGCGTCAGCGGCTGCTCAAGAGCTACCTGCACTTCCATCTCACCTCGAAGCGCGCCTTGACGACAGTCACAGGGCAGAGGACAAAGCCGATGGCCGTGCGAGCCACAGCACCGGTCACGACGTTACCCAGCGTCGTGAGCTCGGCCATGGTGCTGCTCTGGCCCGCTCGTTCGGGCAGCACCGGCCGCGTCGGCAGCGACAGCAGCGGTATTGAGCTCGTGGAGAAGATGCGCCGCAGCTCCGTGACGGAGTAGAAGTAGAGGGCGACGCCAGGTACGTTGCTGCCAGGACGTGTGTGAGCTCGGAGCTCGCCATGCGGTCCAGCGTCATCAACTCACCGCACCACCGTCGGACCAGTGCCGCGCCACAGGCCCTGCACGCCTTCGGTGCTGACGACTGTGCGAGCCGTGCGCAGCAGACGAGCCGTGCGCCCTTCACGAGTGCGCGAAGTGGACGGATCGGGCGCTTGCTGCATGCGCGTCTTGAGCAGGTCAAGCGGCTGTAGCAAGAGACACGAGGCCAGGCCTGAGGCGCCGCCCGAGAGCAGTGTCGCATACGGCGGAATCTTGCGCTGAGCAAGAGCCAGGCATCAGCAAGCGGCGCAGCAAAGGAGTCGAGGCTACCGGTAGCGCTCTCGAACGAGGATGCGTGCCTCCTGCTTTCGCCGCAGACCAGCATGCTCACCTTTGGCTTGGCCGCGAGACGTTCGAGCGCCTCCTGCGCCCGTGCAGCAGCGGCCGCGGACAGGCTGGTGGCGTCCGCCATGATCGCAGCAAGCGAGCGTGGCAAAGACGACGCGCGGACGGATCAGAACAGAGAGCCAGTTGACGAGCCCTGTCCTGAGGCAGTTGCTTGGCGAGTGCCGGGTAAGGCCCAGCAGGCCCGCGTGGCGGCGAGTGGAGGAGCGCCGGAAGAACGCAGCGGCGAGGCTGTCTGAGTGCAATCCACCTGGAGCGAGAGGAGCGATGCAAAGGAGCAGAGCGGACTGGAAGGACGGATGAGGTCGAGGTGTCGGGCACTTGCAGCAGAAGGTCGAGCAGAGAGGCGAGGAGTCAGAGGTGCGAGGCAAGAGGGCCAGGCGCGAGCAGCAGGTGGAGATCTCGCGGTCGCTGCCGCGCGCGGCTGCTGCGCTTCCTTCCCGCGGCCCGACTCCCGGTGCGCCCGGCCCGGCCGCTGACATGAGCCGCCCGAGCTGGGCGCTCCTCGCGCCTACACCCCCGCCAGGCCTCCCTCTGCAGCACGGATTTGCTGCTTTGCTGCGCTGCACAATTCGAGGCCGGTGCTCAAGACAGGACGACGGGCGCAGTGATAACCAGCAGACCGAAAGTCAGATCGATCTCGGAGGCCTCACATCGAGGCGAGGGCGGCCGATGCTCTCACCCGAGTCCCGATGCACCGCCTGAGGTCTTTCGCTTGCCCCACGACTGGCGCAGCCGGCGAGGACGCACCTCGAAGCCCAAGCGAGCGGCCGGGGCGAGCGAGCAGCATTCAGACACGACAGCGCCTGCCTGCTACACGGCTCGCGAAGCACGAGGTGCACCTGCAGGTGCGTCGGCCCGATGCTTCGGCCCGATGCCTCGCCGAACCGTCATGCGGCGCGGCGCGCGCAGAGGGCGCTGGCAAACGCGTCCAGCAGACGAGCCAGCGACACGCAGAGGCTTTCTGAGCCTTCGCGGCCGCGGTGCTGACAGCACGACGAGAAGACACACACGGTGCCAGTTTGCTCTGCTGACGGTGCGCTCAAGCCGCCAGCACCAGTGAAGCACCGGGCATGGCCGCCCACGAGGCGGGAGCCGTGTCGGCAGCGGCGGGCAGCAGGGTCTGCGCGGCTCCTGCTCCCATGCAACTGCGCACCGCTCCTACGCGGGGACGCGCATGCGTCGCGCATGATCGCCCGATGAGCGAGTATGTGAGCGATGCTTCGGCCGCTCCTCAGATGCTGCCCAAGGGGCGGCGTCGCATGCATGGCCTCGCTCGCTCCGACGCTCGCTCCGCCACACCAGATGCAAGGTACGGCGTAGGCTCCGAGACGGCAGCACAGGGAGCTCCAGTCGTCAAGAGGCAGCACAGAGGAGAGCAAGGGTGGCCCCTGTCGGAGGCCGAGAGCGGGCAGCCCTGTTGCTGCGCAGCGGCATCGCACCATAAAAGAGCGCCCTCTCCAGCCGCAGCCGCTCGCAGGCCCATCCGTGACCAACAATGCGCTTCTCTTTCCTCCTCGCCGCACTGGCGCTCGTCGCCGCTCCGCTCGCCACCGCATCACCGGCGCCGCAGCGTGCAGCGGCCGACTTCTGCGCCAGCTCGAACCGCGACCCGCTGCTCGCCATTCTGCGCGACCCGCGCATCCAGCCGCAGGCCGCCGCCTTCTGCCGCGCCTTCATCCGGCGTCCGAGCGTCGTCACCAGCACCGAGACGGTGCAGGCCACCGACACCGTCTCGACACGTCCGCTGGAAGTGACCACAACAACCACCACCGTCGTCGCCACCGAGACGCCGCAGCCAGTCACCACAGTCGAGACTCTGTATGATGTCGTGACCGTGACTGAATCGTTCTACAAGTATGGTATCATCGATTACGACTGCAGGTCAGTGGTCAAGGCGAGATGAGCGCATGCCTCGGCTGATTGATGGTCTCCCCCGTGCCGCCGCAGCCAACGCAGGGAGTACGAGGAGCGCGCTCCTGCCGCGCTGCGGCCGTACCTGAGCCCCCAGAACATCGGCCGCTACGCGGCGCGCATCTACAATGGTGAGCCGACGCAGAGGACGGCAGCATGACCGAGTGTCTGACGCAGCCGCAGCCTGCGGGTGCATTCTCGCGCCCACCACGCGCACAGCGACGCAGATTCAGCGCGCGACAACGACGGTGCGCACGCATGCGGTACTGGTACAGACGCTGCAATTACTCTACTCACTCGCCTCGTCCCCCTCAGATCACGCTCGAGCCCACCTCGACGGAGACGATGACGAAGCTCATTTTCGTAAGTGAGGTCGGCTGCAGGGCTGACGAGCTCCGCTCAGACGACACTCCCGACGCCGACCGAAACGCTCACCACCACATCCGCGTATACGGTGACGGATTACACCACTACGACCGTGAGCTACAGCGCGGCCTAGGATGCGGTGACGAGGAATGCTGCGTGTTTGGTGTCGCGCGACGGCGCCCGGGTGTCTGCCAGGCCCAAGAGATGCATCATGCCCCATTTGCTGCCTGTGGCGTCCGCCGTGCACTGCGTGCGTGGCTTGTGCGTGGCCGCCGGCTAGCGTCTCGTTCCTCGCAGTAAGGCGCACAGAACGGCCTGCCGACAGGGCATCGACGCAACGGCGGTGGATACGGTGCATTGAGTGGAGCCGAGCGCGCTGATGAGGGATGCCGAGGACGCCTAGATGGAACCGCGCGCGCGTAAAAGACATGGGGCAGAGACGGAAGCGAGAGGGGTCGGGGCCGGGATATGATTAGGGAAGCGTGCTGCTCGCCGGGCTGAGAGGAGGCGCCCACAGAGCGCACGTCTCGCCGCAGCGTCGTCTAGATGGTGGTGCGCGAGGTGTGATGAGCGGCGTTATTGCCCGGGTGCCGGACATGGCGGGCCGGGGAACTCGGAGTCGACGAGGTCAAAGTACGGGTGGTTGAGCGCATCTGCGACTTTGATCCTGCGCCGTGAATGGTGTGAGCCTGCATCGCGGCACTGTGGACGTTGCATGCTCACCGTTGCGCCGGGTCAAACGCCAGCAGCCGCTGCAGCAGGTTGAGGAAGCGCGAGTTGTGCTTCTGAAACGCCGCTGGCCCGCTGACGATGTCCTGCAGGCGCTTCATGCGCTTCATGTAGCGCTTGCTGTGCGGCTGCGTCTCCTTGTTCGGGTAGTGCACCTGGCCGCCGTGGAAGTAGTCTGGCTTCGTCGACTCGGCCTTGCGCCGGTAGTTGTCGGGCATCGGCCCGAGCACCACCTCCATCATCGCCAGATGTCTGTCGCCGCGGCATCAGCAGGTGCTCGCCTGTCACTCGCTCGCGCGACTCACTCGAGGTTGTCGTGCGTCTGGAAGAGCGCGTCGCCGGTGAAGAACTCGACCAGGATGCAGCCAATGGACCACGCGTCGCACGGGAAGGACCAGCCCATCTCTGCGCCAGGCGAGCGCGTCAGCCAGCCGTGCCTCCAGTGAGCTCAGCCGCAACTCACGCAGGATGATCTCCGGCGCGCGGTAGTGCCGCGTGGACACGACCTGCGAGTGGTACTCGTTGTCGAACGTGGCCGAGCCAAAGTCGATCAGCCGGATCTCAGAGTTGCGCAGCACGCGCTTGCGCCGCGCATTCGGCCGCTGCAGGAGCACGGGTCAGCAGCGCACGCTTCGGTGCGGCGCGCGCGCGCTGACCTTGGACAGGGCAACGACGTCCGCCGTGCTGTCGACGAGCAGGATGTTCTCCGGCTTGAGGTCGGTGTGCACGAGGTTGAGGCGATGCAGGACTGAGAGCGTGGTCAGCGAGGTGCCAGGACGCTCGAACCGCGACGCCGACTCACAGGCCACGCTGCGCAGCAGCTGCTTCGCAAAGGACCAGATATGCCGCGGCGGGAACGACGCAAACTGGTTCTCCTTGAGAAAGTCGAACACGCTCTGGCCGAGCAGCTCGGTGACGATGCAGACGTGGTTGCGATAGTTGAACATGTCGATCAGGTGGATGCACTTGCTGGAGACGAAAAGGCGGTGAGGACATGTCGCACGCGTTTGCAAGCCGGGCGCCAACTCACTTGTCGTTGTTCGGGTCGTGCTCGCGCAGCTTCTGCAGCACGCGCACCTCAATCTGGCTCGCATCGCGGTACTTCTGCACCGCACGGATGATCTTGATCGCGACGTAGCGCCGCTTTGACCGGTCCCAGCACTCGACGACCTTGCCAAACGTGCCCTGACCCAGCTGCTGCATGATTTTGTCTGTGCAGAGGGATCAGCCGAGGCGCGAGCGCCGTCGGCGAACAGGCACACTCACAGCGCTCAGTGACGTCCTCGCCCTTGCGCACGATGAAGTGGCCCTCTTTGTCCGCGACAGGCAGCGACTGGATGGCGACGCGTGCTGGCCGCGGGGGATAGTCCTGCTGCGGCACCTGTGCGGCGAAGTGAGCTCATGCCCATGCGGCGCCCAGCGCGGCACTCACCTCTCGTCGTTGCCGCGACGCATCTCCGGAATCATACACCGCAGCGGCGGGCGCGCGTGCAGCTGCGCCGTTCGCATAGGCGTCGAGAGCGCCAGACGTCGACGCGCCGAGTTGCGCGTACTGCCGGTCTGGAGGATAGTCTGCTGCGCTGGGCACTGGCAGTCCGCCCGTCGCCGGGTCCTCTCGCCGTCTCCGCTTCACGTCGGCGCCGAGCGCGCCGTCTGCTGGTGGATACGCAGCTTCGTCGTCGTCGAGCGCGGCCTTGCGCTTGGCCTTGACGCCGGCCGTCGCGTCGAGCTCGGCGTCGTCGGGATGATAGCGCGCCTTGCCGTTGCCCAGCGCCGCCGCGGCCCGCGTCGTCCGGCCGGGTGCGGCAGGATAGCGCGAGTAGGAGCCCGCATACGCATCGGCGGCGAGCGGCTGTGCCGGCGGCGCATCGTCCTCCTCGCCGTCCGAGATGAGGATGACCTCGTGCTCCTGTGTGGAGGGCGCGGCGCCGGTCATCAGCGTCGGCTGCGTCGCGAGCGGGTCAGGATGTGTGGCCGCATTCTCCACACGGCACCGTGCCGTTGTCTGATGCAGCGCAATGTCTGACTGGCAGCAGAGGCGCGGCGACGCCATTCGTGCTGCGGCGTGGGCCGGAGCGGCGCCAGCGACGCGTTGCCTGCGCCATCGCCGCGCGCCGCAGCGGCGTGGAGATGGCGCCGCCGCGCCGCCGCAGCCGCAGCCAGCAGCCAAGCTACTCCACTCTGCCGGCGCGCAGCCGTCTCGCATCCCTCTCCAGTCCCTGGCACGGCGGCGAGGCACAGATCCACGTGACGCAGCGAGGGCCACATCGCAGAGCAGCACTCACCCGTCCGCCGATGACCTCGCGCACGCTGGCGGGCACGCGTGTGTTGTACGGCCGGCGCGGCAGCATGGGCGCGTCGGCGGGGTTGTACGCCAGCGCGCCGGGCGGCAGCTGCGGCGGCTGCTCGGGATCGTAGTGCAGCTGGTGCGACGGCCCCGCGGCGGCGTGCATGTGGCCGTTGGCGGCGTGAGAGGAGGAGGAGGCGGCTGCGTTGAGGGCGAGCGCGTCGTCGAGGGCCGCAGCGCCGGCGCCGGCCGCGTCGGGCGCGGAGCGGCGCTGCTTCTTTTGCCGCGGCAGAGTTGCCATTCTGCGGCCGGCGAGGTGTGCGAGAGAAGCGGGTGGTGCTGCGCGGCTGCGAGAGCGAGACGTGGGTGTGGAGAAGAGAAGCCTGCCGGCGCCGTCGACGATGACGCCCTCGACAAACGGCAAGAGCAGCAACGGCTTCGACGCGCGCGCCGTGTGTGAGGCGCGCCGGGCGTGGCGCGGTGGGCGCGCCGCGCGCGCACCGCGGGAGCTTGCGGCCCTCGCTGCTCTGCCGCCGCTGCTGCTGCGCTGCCGTGCCGCGGCGTGGGGGCAGCCTCTCCTCTGCGGCACAGCAGCGCCGCCGCCCGCTGAAGGCCGCCGCCGCGCGCTCCGCCGCTGATGCCGCAAGCGCTGCTGATGCTGCTTTGCGCGCCGCAAGGCAAAGCGATGATGCAGCGCGCGCAGTCGAGTCCGCCCCCGCTGCCGCGCCAGCACGACGTCTCGGTCCCTCGTCAGCACAGCGCTGAGCAGAGCGCAGCAGAGCATCCTCGGTGGGAGCACGAGAGGCCTCATCATCCTGATCTCTGCTCGCCAGGGCAGCATCGCAGCACCCGCCGCTGCCAATTCCGCCTTGGCCTAGGTCGCAGGCGCGCAGCCAGACCAGTGCAGGAGCTGCTTCGCGGCGGCCAGGCACGCCCGACAGCCCGTCGCAAGTGGCCGTCTCGCCTCAGGGGCTGTGACTCTGATGAGTGCAACAGCAGGGCAGATCAAGCAGACAGGAGGGGCCTCCATGAGCCCCATGGCGCAGCTCATCTGCGGACGTGAGTTCCGACCCTGAGGTGGGACAAGGAGCGCAGCCAGCAAAGAGATGCTCGAGCCGCGCACAAGACGCAGAAAGCGTTCACCTCCAGCGACGACGGCACGACTTCGCTGCGTCTTGATGCTGGCTCTGCGTTCGTCGCAGCACGAGCTGACCAGGCAAACGTGCGAGGCTTGCTTGCCGCTGCCTTTGCGAGGTGCGAGGGGCCGGCTGCGAGAGTGGAGGTGCGCTGTGCCTCCCACGTGGCGCTGCTCTGTCGCCTCTGGCGGGCGCGCCCGCCGCCCGTCTAGGCCACAGGCGGCCGCGGCACGTGCCGCTGGGCGTCATGCGGCCGCACCGCCGCCGCCTGCGCTGCGCCGCGCGCTATCGCCGCACCAAGCCGGGAGCGCCGCCTGCCTCACATCCTATCACCTCGACCTCGCGTGCCGCACCTCCGTGCCGCACCCTCTCACCCCGTCAGCCGGCTGCGCACTGGCTTGCGCTGCTCTGCCGGCGCGTCCCTCTCTGCCGCCGCCATGCGGTCCCGCGCCTGCCACGCCCGCGCGCTGCTCCGCCTGGCCGCCTCGCATGCGCCCGCCGCATCCGCCTCGGCGGCGCTGCCGGCCGCTGCGGCCGCTGCTCGCTCATCGGCGGCAGCGTCGCTCCACGTCAGCTCCTCGAAGCTCGGCAGCGCCGGCGCCATGATGCACAGCGTCGCCGCCGCGCACTCGTCGCCCTCGTCGCAGCGCCGCGCCTACGTCGCGCCGGCCGACTCGGCCGGCCGGCGCCGCGCTGTGCGTCCGTCGCCGTCGCGCCGCCGCTCCTCCTCGGCGGCCGTCGCGTGCGCTCCCGAGAGCCCGATGCAGCCCAGCGCCGCCGCCTCGCGGTCGCGCGGCGCTGCCTCTGCTAAGGGCAGCGAGACGCTCGTGCTTGCTGCGCCGCCACCCTCCTCGCTCAACGACGTCGCGCTGCAGTCCTTCTTCTCAGTGCACCGGCCGCTGCTGGAGCACTCTGTCGTGGCGCCGACTGCTGATGGCAAGGGCTCCTCTGGCTCCTCGCCGCGAGTCAAGGAGATCGTGGCCGACATGATGAGCAACTCAAGCAAGGCCAAGGGCGCCATCATCGAGATCGCCGTGCCCTACGACCAGACATGGCCCCGCGCGCTGCGCAACATCGAGCCGCAGCAGTTCTCCAAGCTGCTCGAGCGCCTCTCCAGCCCCATGCGGCCATCATCGACGGTCGGCCTCTCTGCCCACGTCTACCGCGAGGCAGCGCGGATCGCTGCCGACGAGCGGGCGCGCGCCGACCGCGCCGACGCTGTGTCTGCTGCCATTGAGCGCGGCGAAGACCCGGCGATTGCCGAGTCGCTCGGCTCCGAGGCCGACCTCGTTGTGCTTGGCGAGCCGGACGGACCGCACAAGGACTGGGCGCCGGGCGTGGCGACGTACCTGGCCGAGCACACGCGGGCGTTTGAGGCGCCCGCTCCGCCGACCGTCGGCGCTGTGCCGCACTCGGGCGCGTCCATGCGCGTCTTGTCGAGCGAGGAGCAGGAGATGGAGGCCATTGCTGCTCGCCTCACGACACTCTTCCTGGACTCGATGCGCGGCTCTGCCTCCTCGGGCAGCTCCCAGGCGCTGCACCAGGACGACGACGAGCCGAACCTGCTCCTCTCGCACGCCATGGTGCAGGCCAGCCTGCCGCGCGCCCTCTCGTGGGACAGCGTGCTCGCCAAGATGAGCGAGGCTGCCGGCACCGAGCCGGCCGGCCCGGCCGTCAACCTCAGCGCGCTCAACGCCGACCTGCTGCCGCGGCCCGTGAGCGTGGACATGGACAGCGTGCGGCGCAAGCGCAAGAAGAAGATGCGCAAGCACAAGTAAGTCAACGCGTGCCCCTGCCGTGCTCAACGCGTGCTGACTGCCGCTCCCAGGTACCGCAAGCTGCGCAAGGCAACGCGAGTGGAGCGCCGCCGCCAGAAGACGTAAGAAGTGAGGAAGCGGAGCTCTGCGCACCGCTGGAGACGATGCCGTGCGCAGCTCCGGCAGCAAATGAGATAGAGACACAAGTGGCGAAAGCGCGGTGTATGGTGGGCGGCATTTTGCTGCCGCCGGCCGATTAGATTGTTGCTACAGTCGAGGGTGACGTCGGGCTCGTTCGCTCGCTGTCCCGCCTCACGCCTTCCAGTCTCCCGCTGCCGCATAGTCATCGCCCGTGTCCGGCGCCGCCTCGATGGCCGCCAGGAGCGCCTTCTGGCTGATGCCCTTGCCGCCGCTGCGCGCGCCCTTGCCCTCGTCTCCGGGCGCCGCTCCGCTGCCGAAGAGGTCGAGCACCTGGTCCGTCTCCATGCTCTCGAGGCCCGCGTTCTGCTGCGTGACGACCGAGTTCGCCACGTTGAGCTTGAAGCGCTGCAGGCTGTGAAGAGCGGGAAGACGTGGTCAGCGAGTGGAGCGCAAGGTCAGCTGCACGGCGGACGCACCCCATGATCTTGGCCTCGAGCGTGTCACGCGTGATGAGCCGGTACACGTTGACGACCTTCTTCTGGCCGAGGCGGTGCGCGCGGTCCATGGCCTGCAGGTCCTTGCTCGGGTTCCAGTCGTGCTCCACGAAGATGACCGTGTCGGCGCCCGTGAGCGTGAGACCGAGGCCGCCGATCTGCGTCGTGAGCAGCAGCACGTCGATGCTCGGGTCGGCGTTGAACGTCTGCACGATGCCGTGGCGCTTCTCCGCCGGCACGCCGCCATCGAGGCGCATATACGTCACGTCGGGCATGTGGCTGCGGAAGAGGTCGTGCTCGATGATGTCGAGCATCTGCTTGACCTGGCAGAAGATCAGGACGCGGTGCTGCGCCACAGCCGCCTCCGCCGCTAAGGAGTTGGCCTCGCTCGAGCCCGCCACGCCAATGCCGCAGTCGTGCAGCAGCTGGCGCAGCGCCGTGAGCTTTGGTGCGTGGGCGATGTCGCGCAGCGAGCCGCCGCTCTTGGCCAGCTGCTGCTCGATCTCGCGATGCTTGGGCCGCGTCGGGTCGAAGACGAGGCGCGGGTGGTTGACGAGCTTACGCAGGTACTGCAGCTCCTGGAAGACGTGGTGCGTCGCGCCAGTAGACGTGCTCTCTGCGCCGCTCTGCCCGTCGAGCGCCGTCTCGAGTTCCTCGCGCTTCTGCGAGCGGCTGTAGTCGTCGTAGAGCTGCTTCTGCACGGGGCCGAGCTCGCACTCGATGTCCTGGATGATCTTTGGCGGCAGGTCGTCCAGCACGTCGTCCTTCAGCCGGCGCAGCAGGAACGGCAGCACTTGCTTGTGCAGCGCCTCGAGCGCGAGCGCAGCTTGGTAGGTGCGCGTCAGCAGTGCCGTCTCGCTCGCGTGCGGTGTGACTCACCAGCCTCCTGCTCCTTGGCATTCGACTTGCCTTCGCGCGTGTTCGAGATCGGCTTACCGAAGCGCTCGTTGAACGCGCGCTCCGTGCCGAGGAAGCCAGGCATGAGGAAGTCGAACAGGCTCCACAGCTCGAGCACATTGTTTTGGATCGGCGTGCCGGAGAGCAACAGGCGGTGATGTGCGCGGATCTGCTTGACGGCCTGCGTCGTCTTCGTCTTGCCGCTCTTGATGATGTGACCCTCGTCCAGGATGCAGTAGTGCCAGTGCACCTGCGACAGCATGGCAATGTCGCTGCGCACGGCGTCGTACGAGGCGATGACGGCATCGTGGTGCTCGATCTGCTTCGCCAGGCGCGCCCGCTCGTTCGGCTGCCCGGCGTACAGCAGCGGCCGCAGGTTCGTGGAGTACTGCTTGATCTCGTGGAACCAGTGGCCCGTCAGCGTCGGCGGGCAGATGATGAGCGAGGGCAGCGGCGCGTTGTCCGGCGTGCTGGTGGCGGCGTAGCGCTGCGCCCGCTCGAAGTGCTGCGCAGACAGGATGCAGATCGACTGCAGCGTCTTGCCCAAGCCCATGTCTGCGGATGGACTGGAGTGAGCTGTGCACATGCTGCGCAGCGCGTCCTGACGACTCACCGTCGCAGAGAATGCCATGCAGCTGGAACTTGGCGAGAAAGGCCATCCAGCTCACGCCGTCGCGCTGATACGAGCGCAGCTCGGCGTTGATCTTGACCGGCAGCTCGTACGGCTCGACCTTGGAGCCGTCGAGAAGCTGCGCCAGGAAGTTGCGATCCGTCTCGCGGCGCTGCATGAGCTCTTGCGAGAGGCCAGGAGGGTCCGGCAGACCGGCCTGAGGGCAGATGGGGTCAGAGAGGCGCGAGAGGGCTGGCCACAGATGCTCACCTCCAGCGGGATCATCTTGACGAGCGATGCAAACGTGTGCGTCGCGACGGCGCGGACGGCGTCGTCCGAGTCGCTCATGCGACCGAGCACGGGCACGATGAGGACGATGACGTACGGCAGGAGCTTCATGTCGAGGCGTCGCACGAGCTCTGCGAGTAGCAAGCAAGCGCAAGTCAGCTCCGAAGCCGCACGGCTCTAGCCTCAGGCGTACTCACGAGACAGAACTTCGATTGCGCCCTGGCGGTGATGCACGTTGTGCATGTCTGCTACGAGCGGCAGGATTGCCTGCACGATGTGGCGCATGGTCACTTCGGCCATGCAGTCGGCCATGGTGCTCAACGCCTTGGCTGCCGCAGAGCGCACGACCGCCAGAGGACTCTGCACCGCGCGGCTCAGCGGGTCGAGCAAGGCAGAGGCACGTTCTTGCAAGCTCGCGTCCAGAGACGGCAGGACGACTTGGATCAGCGTGCATGCGTCGAGCACGCCTTGGCCGAGCGACTCGGGCATCGGCGTCGATGCGCCGAAGGCGTCGAGCAGCGCAGCTGTGCTGCAACTCCACAGCGCCGGGACGACGTCGAGGAGAGCGGGCCCAAAGCGCGCAGCCAACGTTCTGAGAGCGATCTCGGCGCCGCGTCTGATGAGCTTGCTCTGCCGCACCTCATCACTCTCGGTGGCTTCTTCCTGACGCGCACGACCGCGCCCCGCTGGTGCCGGAGGCGGCTCATCGTGCGAGAGGATGCCGTCCAGGCGCGCCTTGGTGCTGTCGAAGATGGGTGTGTTGCTCGTGTCCTGGCAGACGAAGGCGCAGAGATTCTTGACGATCTTGTCTGAGGGGTTCGTGCGCGCGCCAGGCTCGCTGCACAGCTGGATGAGACTGACCACCGAGGCGGCTGCGCGCGTCTGCAGCTCGAGGTTCTCTTCGAACTGCAGAGGAAGGATCAGAGAAGCGAAGAGAGCCCTTCACCGAGAGACTCACCTTCACGGCGTTCATGAGGCTCCTGATCACCGGATTGAGCTTCGCAGGGAGTGTGCCGAGCGCGACGACGGCGCCGGCCACGCTTGCAAGCAGCTGGTTGTCCTGTTGCTCCTTCTGCGTGGCGTAGAAGCCGATCGCCACGACGAGGCGGTGCCGTCGCTCTTCGGCCGCTGTCGTGCCGGTCTCCAGCTTTGCCTTGCTCAGCGTGCTGAGAGCGAGCAGCGCGTCCAGGCCGGCTCCCGCGACGTGCTTGGCTGTCTCGATGGTGAATGCACCGGCAGAAGCGCCTGTCGCGTCGACCTTCGAGGGCAGCTCCGGCACCGAGGCTCGCGCGATCTTGAGGTCTCGCGCCGCGGTACTGTACAGCGCCTGGCAATCGGCCTGGATACGCTGCAGCATCACGGCCATCTCGGTGTACGTTGCAGGCGTGGGTGACTCGAGGATGCCGATTAGCTGCGCCGCGAGAGCCTGCGCCGAAGTGCTCGTCTGCGCCAGTGCCATGCCCCGGTCCTTAGACGACTCAGCCCAGCGCTGGATCGTCACTGCTGCAAGACAGCGACGCAGGGCTGCGGGCGACGAAATGTACTCGGTCAGCAGCCGCTCGAAGACTGACGAGTCATCGCCGGTCGTCCAGAGCGCCATAGCATCTCCTAGCGCCTCAGCGGCGCCGATGCGTCCTCGAATGACCGTGTCGACGCCGATGAGCGTCAGGTCCTGCGCAAGCACGTGCTTGTCGATGTTATGGTTCTGCTTGCTCGATCTCGTGGCCTCGAAGAAGAGCGTAAAGTCGAAGGGAGAGCCGAGCGGGGTCATGAGGATGCGGAAGAGCCGCTCGACGTGTGGGCCCAGAATCTGACTGAGCGCCACGTCTCCGGAGCCCAGCGCCAGCTTCCAGGCCTTGGCGCTCAGCTCACGGATCGGCGGCTTCTCCTCGACGATGAGGTTTTGAAAGAGCAGACGCATCAGGGACGCGTCGATCCAGTCGCGCGGCAATGAAGGGTGCTCGAGGAAGACACAGAGCGCGCTGAGGACCGAGAGACGCACGGACGTGATCGTGTGCCGGAAGAAGGGGAAGAGGCGTGGGATGAGACTCGACAGCGCAGGTGACGCCGGAGCCGTGAGCTGGTCGATGACGCTCTGGTGCTGCACCAGCTGAGCGAGCAGGTTCATGACGCCGCCGATGCTGCTGGCGAGGTCGTCCTTCAGGTCCTCGAGGCAGCTCCACAGCTGCGACAGAACGCTGGCGAGCTCAGCGGTCATGCCGCCCACGAGATGCTCGACCGCCGGAATCAGCACCTGTGCCGCGACGTGGCGTACGTCGTCGTCCTCATCGCGCAGACTGCGGAAGGTCAGCGCTGCCAATGGCTAGCCCGTCACAGCACTCACTTCAGAATTGCTAGCTCGACACTGTCACGCAGCAAGGCAGTGGGCTGCGCACTGCTCTTCTCGTCCGACATTGCATCGCTTGAGCTCAGCAGCAGGTCGGCGCGCACCGAGAGCAGCCACTTGAGGCCCAGCAAGCCGGCGTGACGGACCTCCCAGGCGTAGCCCTTGTACCGTCGGCATGCCGCAAGGCCGCTGCTCGGCTTGATGTCGGCCTGCTGGCCCGCCTCGGTCACCACCCAGTCCTGGCGGACCATCTCGACGAGCGCAGCGTGCGTCTTGAGAGCCTCAGCCTCGGGCATGGACTTGAGGAGCGACGCAAGCGCCTGCGCGGCAGTCTCGCGCACGGGCGTGACCACCTGGTCGAAGACGAAGTCGCCGAGCCTGTCGAGGCAGAGTACGGCCAGCAGACGGATGGACATGTCCGCGCACCAGGCGGCGTGCAGCTGCACGTTGCCCTCGCGCGACACCGACGGAGATGATGACATGCCGCCGCAGCTGCCTTGAGTGCTGAGAAGCGAGCGCAGACCGAGCGCTGCGCCATGCCGCACCTCCCACTTCGGCGCGAAGAGATCGGCGAGCAGGACTTTTGAGAAGAGATCGAACGGCCACTCCTGTTCGGAGGTGGCGAGTGCGGCGTGGTCGACGGGGCCATCCTCGGCCTTCGGAGAGGCCATCTTGCCGCTCCAGGAGGCCGTCTGCGTTCGCATTCCGCCCGACGGAGATGATGCGCTTGTCGATGAGGCAGCGTCAAGCACTCGCGTCTTGCTCTCCGGTGCACGTGGGGCGAGATCCTGCGAGCTGCCGCTGGGCGCGATCTTGCGCTTGCGCTTCAGCTGGTTGCGCTCGCGCGCGCTCAGCTTGCTGAGGTCGATCTCGTCTGTCGGCGCGGACGGCGCAGGAGGACTCATGGGCGAGGGCGCAGCAGGCGGCTTTTGCTCGGCCTTGAGCGACGTCGACGCTTCGCTCATCAGCTCCTGCTCGACGTCCAGGCCGAGATCCAAATCCTCGCCCGCCATCGCGCCCAAGCCAAGCTTCTTCATGTCCTGCTTTGCCGAGGCGAGACGCTCTGCGACGCTGAGGCTGGAGGATGCATCGTACTCCGAGCCTGCCGAGGACAGCAGCTTCTCGCCGCGACGCAGGACGCCTTGCGGCGAGAAGGCGGCGAAGGTCATCAGGTCCGCCGGCGGCGTGACTGGTGCAGCAGCCGAGAAGTCCTTCTTCTCGTCGACGAGCTCGGCCGCGAGCGGATCCCAGACGCCGCATGCCGCGCAGATGAGCTCGATGGCGCTGCCGGCGGCGATGCGCGTCTCCCAGCTGTTGCTGCGCAGGAGGGGCATGATGCGGTGCAGCAGGTGCAGCGCCTCGATCCACTCGCCCTCGGTGCCGCGGTAGGCGCAGCTCGTGTCGGCGGACGACGACGCTGCGGCCAGGTTGGCGCGAGCCGCGGCAGACGAGGACGACGTGCCGGCGAGGGCGCCGTCGCCACGGCCCACGCGCATGCCGGCGATCTGCGCCAGCTGCCGGGCCGCGAGCGAGCGCACGGCGGGCGTCGAACCGGTGTCGAGCAGCGTCACGAGCCGGTCGAGGCCTGCCAGAGGTGTTAGCGCCGGAGCGGGAGGTGGGCCTGCGGCGATGCTCACGGCTGTTGGCGCCGCCCTTCTGCGGCGCGGCGACAGGTGCATTGCTGCTGGATGCCGCAGCTGCGGACCCGGAGGCACGGCGCGGCGGCATGGTGCCTGCTCCTGCTTGGGGTGCCGTTGCTCAAGGGGCACGGCCCCTGGTGCTGCACGGTGCGCGCTCTCGTGCGGGGAAGTAAGAGTCCGGGCGTGGCTTGAAGCTTGTGCGGCGCTCCGCGTGGGCTGCTGTGATGCGCGGCCGGCACGGCGAGCCGCAGGGGCGCGGCGGTCCTTATGTAGACCGCCCGCTGTCTGCGCGCGCTGCGGCCGACACGGCTCAGGTGCCTCGCTCAGGAGGCCGGCCGCCGCGCGTCTCGCGAAAGCGTGTCGGGCACTCGAGCAGTCTGCTGCGCCGCACCGCCGCGACGTGTCGTGCCCTCTGGCGCTGCAGCAGCGCCGCCTCGCCGGCCACAGCCTCAAGAGCGCCTCTCTGACGGCCCGCTCACGTTGATGAGGCTGCGAGCTGGCTCCGTGCAAGTGACATGAGAAGCTCGGATCCACATCCAGAAGTGCTGAATGGGATACAGCCCACAGGCGCAGTCTACGTGTCGACCTGGCGCGGCGGGGGCGCCCGAGGCGGCTGGGCGTGCCGCTCCAGAGCAGATCCGGGCCTCCGGGCAGCGGCTACATCGATGCTTGACACGCGAGGATCGGACTCTGGGCTGGCTGCGAGACCGGTCACGGCCGACACATCAAGTTAGCACAGAGTAGCGTAGAGCGTCGAATGTGATGTGCCTGCGGCGTTCTGAGCTCACGCTGTGAAGCGAGAGAGGGATGCTTATGACTCTGCTCCGGCACGCACGCGAAGCGCTCCCGGCCTCCGACGTGTCTCGACCACGACCAGACCGCGCCTGTCCAGCCACGAGCCCTATGCGGTGCAGCACCAGCTACTGCACGCGCTCGAGACAGGAATAACGGTGCACATATCTGCGTCTCCTGCGCTCGGCCGGCCCCTTGAGAGGACACAACGCGGCCGTGGACAGAGGCGGTCTGCACCGCGCACACGTCTTCAGACCGCTGCATCGGGCCGCTGGCAGATCGGGCCGAGAGCACAGCACAGGCACAGGCCCCGAGCGCTACTGCTGGGCTCGCAGCAGCAGCTCCTCTCTCCCGAGCAAGTCGCGAGAGGAGGGACGCTTCGTCTGTTGGTCGAGGCGGAGGGCAGAGCGGCAAACGCAAAGACGCGAGACGCAAAGCGGCAGCCGCATCATCTTGCAGGCGCCGCGCCGCCGTGCTCTCCTGCGCGAGCAAGATGCGCCGCGGGCGGAGCGTGGAGTTGGCGGTACGGCCGCGCGCCACACACCAGCGTCAGACAGCCGCAGCGCCTCGCTCTGCCTCTCGCTGCACCCGCTTTTCGCATGCCAACGCTTGTGCGGCGGTGCAACGTCGGAGCCGGCGGCCGCAGCGGCAGCAGACGTGCTCGCGCTCGACGATCCCGAGGGCCGTCGAGGGGCCGGCGCGTGACGAAGCCCTGGATATTGCACTCTGGGCATAGAGTGCCTCGCATCTGATAGGCGTGGCGGCGAGAGACAGGCCGACGGTGTGCAAGCGGCGCGCGGGAAGCGGATGCCGCGCGCGCGAAACGAGATGCGGCGCGCGGCGGCTTGCGGCCGGCTCGGCGCTTCCAGCCCCAGCAGCAGCACCAGCGCAGCGGCGGCGGAGCGCGACGTGCGCGGTGTGGAGCGGCCGTGCCGGCGTCTGCGCGAGATTCGTGCGGCGCCATTCCTCCGACAGCAGCAGAGAGCGCATGCTCCAGCTAGAGCAGCATCGCAACGTCGACTGCCTTGCAGCCACCACCACGTTCCTTGCTCCACGCTCCGCCGCAGCTGCTGCACCGTCTGCCACCCCCACATCCCGGCGCCGCGCAGCCTGGGCACCTCCAGGTTCCCGCCTCTCGCTGCTGTCGCTCTCACCACCATCGCAGCCCTAGACCGCCAGCATGGCACCCTCGCTGCCCCACGCCATCCGCATCCGCCGCACCGACTCGGGCTCCGTCGTGTCCGCCGGCGGCGCTGCGGGCTCGTCGCGGCAGCAGCAGCAGCGGCAAGCACCCGCCGGCTCGCTGCAGGGCGGGCAGCCGCTCGCCGGCTCGCGCAGCCACTCGCTCGCGCCCGCCGCGTCGCGCCACAACCAGGGCCGCCGCGGCAGCCTGCCGCTCACGTCGCCCTCGCACTCCACCAACGAGGAGGTGCGCTGGCTCTCCAGCCACGGCGGCGCCGCGCAGGACGAGCGCGTGGGCATCGAGATGCAGCTCGCCGAGCGCGCCATCCGCGACGAACACCGCGCCTCGCCGCCGAGGAGAGGCGCCGCCGACGCAGGCGCGAGCCGGCAGCCGACCTTTGTGCAGCGGCCAGTGGGCCTGCGTCGCGGCTCCAGCCGCACGTCCGTGGTCGAGGCGATGGTCGCGCGGGAGCGACGCGGGTCCGCCGACGCGACGGCAGGCACATCCAAGGCGCCGACTGAGCCGGCACAGCGGCCGCGCGAGGCTAAGCGGGCCGCTCCCGTAGCGGCGCCGAACACGCTGCATGCTCTCGTCGAGGGCGAAGAATTCGCAGGGCCCTCGTCACACCGCCACGCCGAGCAGCCGTCGAGCTCGTCGCGCAGCAGTGCACACGTTGACGATCAGGAGGACGACGAGCCGCAGGATGCCGAGCAGAGCAAAGAGGGCGCAGATGCGAAGCGGACAGGGCCGTCGGCTGTGCAGCGCTGGGGTAGCATCGCCAGCTTTGGCCTGTGGAATGGCGAGAAGTCGCAGCTCAGCGACGAGGAAAAGCAGCAGCAACAGCAGCGCCAGGCCGACGAGGCTGCGCGCCAGAGGGAGCAAGAGCATCACGACGAGGAGATTGTCGACTACGTGAGTGCTGCACGCCCGTGTGACCCAGTCGCTGGTCCTTTCACTAGCGTCACTGCTGCTCGCGCCTCAGCTGCGAGACCAGGGCTGAAGCTGACTCTCTGTACCGTTCAGCTCGACGTCGTCGATCCGGAAATCTCTGCGCTGGGCTATCTGAGCAACGTGCAGAACAGCATCTTCTTCCCGAACATCCCGGCGATCTCGCGTGGCACCTTCTCGCTGCCGAGCGTGCCAAAACGGCGTGACGGGCCCGGCGGTAGCCTAGCCCGGCGGAGAGGCAGCACAGCAAGCCGGAGCACGATGCTTACCGCGCCGGACGAGCTTGCACGAGCTGAAGAGGGCGAGGGCGACGGGCGGCAATCGCTGCGCGCACCCACATTGCCAGATGAGGATGCCGCTGCCGCACCACAAGCATCAGACTCCGACTACTCCAACTCCGTACACGACGCCGACGGGCGCAAGATCCCGCAGCGCGACGGCAGTCTGGCAGCGCGGCGCGGCTCCGCCATGCCGACGCTACTGTCGCGCATGAGCAGCACGCTCAGCGCCGCCTGGCCGCGCAAGGAGGAGGATCCGGAGAGCGAGAAGCACATCGCCAAGTGGAAGGAGATGGACGAGGACGAACGCAACGCCCTCGACGAGCACGTGCGCTTCCTTCTCACGCGAAGGCAGAAGTTCAGGCGCGGCCTCAAGGGCTTTGGCAAGTTTGTGCGCACGCCGATGGGCTTCATCATGACCACCTACGGCGTGCTCATCACCGGCTGGGGCATGTGAGTGGGGGCACGGCGTGCACAGAGCGGACAGCCACTGACTTTGCTGCAGCATGATCTGTCTGTTCATCTTCAGGTGGATCAACCCGCCGAACCGACGCTACTGGATCGAGATTTGCGATCAGGTGCTCTGCGCTCTCTTCGCTGCTGTCGGTCTCGGCTTTGCTCCGTTCCGTGCCATCGACACCTAGTGAGTCGCGAGAGGACGCGACGACGTGCACAGCCGCTCATGTGTGTGCCGCAGCCGCATGATCTACATCGCGCACTACCACCACCTGACGTGGCAGCGGCGGCGCAATTTGAAACTGCCGACGCTGGAGGATCCAAACGACCTGCCGCGCCCGGTTGCCAATGGCGCCAACCAGGTTGAGCGCGTCGAGTCGCACGACGTGCCACACGACGACGATGCGAGCAACTCGTCCAAGCGGCCAATGGTTGTGCGTGACAACAAGTTCCACACTGCATCGCGCCACACGTCCGAACACGATCGCACGCCTCTGCGCGTACCCGAGTCGCCGCAAGACGGGCACAATAGTGCCACGTCGCTGCACTCGCCAGGAGAGGAGAGCAGGGACAGCGGCCCGAAGCGGCCGCCGATGAAGCGCAACACGACGATCCAGTCGGAGATCATCAAGGAGGAGGAGGACGTGGTGGTGCTGACGCCAGAGGAGCAGAGCAAGCTGGAGCACCACCAACGCAAGGTGAGCGCTGCCGTTTGCGTGCCTCCTGCATGTCACTGATGCATGCACCTCAGTTCCACGCCTCGCACACGTACTACCGCTTCCACGAGACGTCGACGCACCGCGCCTTCCCGGTGAGTGCCGATGACCGCTACCGCACGGCGTCTGCTGACGTTCGATCATGGCAGCTGGACCTCATGATCGTCATCGTGTGCCTCCTCGATTGCCACTCGCTGCTGCAAGCGACGCTGTGAGTATACTGGCGCTCAAGGGAGGGTTCCTTACTGATGCCAGACCTTCAGCGGCGGCTGCACGTGGGGCATCTACTATCTCAACCGGCCGACCGCCTTGACCGCCACGCTCATCACCTGCTCGCTGAGGCGAGCACATCTCACATGCTGCGCAAGAGTGCAATGCTGACCGCGACACCTCTCCACAGCTGCAACGCCGCGGCCGCGATCGTCATGAGCGTCGGCACGAAGCGCACAAAGAAGCGTGAGGAGGTCGAGCGACGTCTGCGGATCGCACTCGAGACCGAGGCCTTCGAGATCATGCAGGAGCGGCAGCAGATGCAGGAGGTGACCGGCACCCCCGCCAAGCCGCTGCGGGGCGTGTCCACCATGCCCAAGGCCAACACGGCCGCGTGATGCGACTACATTATGCCAGGCCCGAACGATACCCGTGCGCCCAGCTTAAGCGATATGCGACGACATGTCTATAGCAATGAACGATAGCGCCAACATGCGTCGCCGAGCGCCCGTTGCAAGGGCGCAGATGGGTCACCGGTTCGCGCGGACGTAGAAGTGCGGCGCGAGCTCCGTCAGCCAGTCCTGCGGTGGCATGTGAGCAGCGCATCAGCGCGCGAGGGAAAGGGTGCGACCCACCTCCTCGACGACGGTCAGATCGCGCATGAAGCGCTTCGACGTCTCGACGACCTCGTGGAAGACGACGTACTTCGTCGGCGGCACGCGGCTGAAAAGCACCGAGGAGGGATGGACGTGCAGCACCTGGACGACATCGTCAGCGCAGCCGCGGCGAGACCGTGAGAAGGCCCGGCTTACTGCGTTCTCGCGCACGCTGCGGTACGAGCCGTCCGGCTGCACCCTCGCTGCGTTTTTGAAGAACCCAGCGGCGATGCACTTGCGTAGCCTTGCGCCGTCGCCTTCGCACGAGACGACGTCGATGCCGAAGCGCTGCAGGTACTTGAGCAGCTGGGCGCGGATGTTGACGGCGCGGCTGAGCGCCTTGAAGTTCAGCCGGTGCTGGCCGCACCACTTGGCGCTCTGCTTGCCGTGCCGCGAATTGACGAAGGCGGCGTACACGTTCAGCAGCGTCAGGTGGTCGCCTTCCTCAGCTGTGAACTTGCGCCGCTCCAGCTCGCCCTCTGCTCCGGCGCGTGACCGTCCCTCGTCTGGGATGATGAATGGCGTCGACACCGAGGTCATCGCGGCGATGGACAGAATCTCGTCGCTACAGCGGAAGTGCAGGGACTCGAGAAGCTGCCGTGGAGCGGATCAGCCGGCGGGTCTACGAAGAGGCTGGATGACACTGACCACCTTGGCCAGCATTGGGTCGACGGGCAGCTCTGCCATGCGCTCTCCGAGCGGCTTAGTCAGGCGACCCCAGTCGTCCAGCGCGCCAAGGCTGGCGAGGAACTCGAGAGCGCGCACGAGCATCTCCGACGGCGGCGCCGGCGGCAGGTAGGCGAAGCGAGCCAAATTGTCGATGCCCAAAGCCTTGAGCTGCAGCACCTGCGTCGAGATGTCGGAGCGCGCCAGCTCGGGCGGCGTCGTGAGCGGCAGAGCGTCGAACGCTGCCTCGGGAAAGAGGCGCAGGCATTTGCCGGGCGCTGTCCGGCCTGCTCGTCCAGCGCGCTGGTTCGCCGACGCCTGCGACTCTGGCAGAACAGAAAGGGCATCCATGCCGGTGCGTGGGTTGAAGATGCGGAGCTAGTGAGGAGCATGAGCCTCGCACGGCGAGCCCGGATGCACGTTCGACTCACCTTGACGAAGCCAGAGTCAATGACATACTTGACGCCGTCGATTGTCACGCTTGCCTCGGCAATGTTCGTGGCCACGAGGCACTTGCGAGTGCCCCGCGGAGCGGGCTCAAAGATTGCTGCTTGCTCTTCGCTCGACAGTCCTGCATGCAGAGGAAGCAGTGCCAGCGGCAGGGAGCCAGAAGGGAGGCTGTAGGTCGATGAGCATCTGTGGATGGCGCCAGCGCTGCTGCGACTCACTCGACTTGCCGGTCCGCGAGGGCCTGCATACATGCATCGATCTCGTCCCGCCCGGTGAGAAAGACCAGGATGTCTCCTTGCGGCTCCTGCGCGCTTGCAGTATCAGAGAGCGCTCGCTCGTGCAGCACTACGCGTGCAACCCACATTCAGGTGCACCTTCCATGCCGCGTCGATCGCCGCGACGAGATAGTCATCGACCGGCTTCTCGGCGTACGCGATCTGCACGGGAAAGGCCCTGCCTTCGAGCGAGATGATGGCAGCCTCCTTCTGCGGCGGCGCACCCGCCGCATCAGCAAGCGCCTTTGTCGGCTGTGCCAGGTCTTCGTTGAAGAAGTCGGCGAAGGCCTGGGCGTCGATTGTTGCTGACGAGATGATGATGCGCAGAGACGGGCGCTTTTTGCGGATCCTGAGAGCGGTCCGGTCAGCATCAGTGCGGCGCTGCCACACGCTTCTGCTCACTTCTTCAACAGCCCGAGCAGCATGTCCGTGTATGCGCCCCGCTCGTGCGCCTCGTCGACCATGATGACGGAGTAGCGCGACAGGAGCGGGTCGCGCATGCACTCGCGGAAGAGCATGCCGTCGGTGCAGTAGCGGATGCGCGTGCGCGTGGAATGGCTCAGGTCCTCGAAGCGGATCGTGTAGCCGACCTCGTCGCCGAGCGGACAGCCGACCTCGGCCGCCACGCGCGCCGCGACCGAGACGGCGCTGAGGCGGCGTGGCTGCGTGACGGCGATCTGCCGCCCGCCCGCGGCCCAGCCGGCCTCGAGCAGGTACTGCGGCAGCTCTGCGGATGCACATGTCAGCCACGTAGGCGGTACACAGCAGATGAGCGCACGCACGCGTCGTCTTGCCGGAGCCCGTCTGTCCCACGACGACGACTACCGGGTGCTGCTCGACGAGGTACAGCAGCGCCTGCCGCTGCTTGGCGATGGGCAGCCGCGCCCGCTGCCCGGCAATGCCGCCGGCATCGCTGCGGGCGGCCGACGGCCCGGCGTCGAAGGAGCTCTCGGCCTCGCTGGCGCGGTCGAGCGACGAGCCGGGCCGCGCCGTGCCGGGCTTCCAGAAGTGTGGCATGGCCTCCCTGTGCCCGCTGCGAGGGCAGCAGCAGCTGGACGATGACGTGTCTGCCTGCGCCGCTCTCCGAGCTGCTGGCCGGCTGCTTCCGAGAATGTGGCTTCTGCGCCGACGCAGTGCCTTGGCGCTGACTGTGCTGATTGAGGGATGTGGAAGGAAAGGAGGAGTGCGCCGCCTCCACCGCCAGATGACGCTGCGCCCTCGGCCACTTTCGCCGCCGTAGTGGCGCTGCAAGTGCGCGGCGCACGGCCGGCCGTCGGTCGCGTCTTCGCGCCGCGTGCCTCTTGCTTCATTGCGCCCACAACCAACACTCTTGCCCCTCTCCTTCACCGGATAAGAGAGCTGCCAGCAGCAGCGGACGCCGCACCGCCGCACCGTCTCTCGCCTTCTTCACCACACCCCCTGCTGCCCAGCATGGTCGTCATCGATCTCGGCGGGCACCTCTCGTCCGTCGCGCCCTTCATCGCGTGGGCGACGCTGCCGCAGTTCGGCACGTCGCTGCTGCTGCAGGGCGTGTACAACGTGCTGCCAGCACTGCGCCCGCAGACGCCGCACACGGCGCAGGTGCACCACAACCGCGCCCGCGCCGTCATCATCGCCGCCTACCTGGCCTACACGCTCTACTCGAGCGTCGCCGCCGGCGGACCGAGCTTCTACGAGATCCTCGACGTGCCGCTCGACGTCGACGCCGACGAGGTGCCGCGCCGCTTCCGCAAGCTCGCGCGCCTGCACCACCCCGACAAGGTCGGCCCGCGCGGCGAGGCCTTCTTCATCAGCCTGCGCGAGGCCAGCGACGTGCTGGGCGACGACGTGAAGCGCGGCGCGTACGAGCGGTGAGTGAGGGCCCAAGTGTATGCGTCAGGCTTTGCTCATCGTAGTGCGCAGCTTCGGCCCGTCCATCGTGCACTGGCGCGACGTCATCACGGAGCGCGAGTACATGGGCGTGGGCGTGCGCGAGAGCATCCCGTACTACGTGATCAACGCCGCCGTCTTTGCCTTTATCAACTGGATGAATGGCGAGGCGGCGACCGGCTTTGTGAGTGGTGCCGATCATGTTGCGCCCGGCTGCACACTAACTTTGCGACAGTGGCGCCTCACGCTCTTCCTCGTGCTCTTCTCCTTCGAGGCAGCACTGCTGCTCAACCCCACACGGCTGCTGCCCATTCCGCGCTTCCAGCAGATCGCCTTTCTGCACCAGCTCTTCATCTCTCTCACGCTGGCGGGCCGGCAGCTCTTCCCGCTGCTGCCGCACCTTGGCCTCGTGCCGGCGCTCGGCACGAAGTTTGGCCACCGCAGCGAGCAGGAGACGCGCAACGATCTCGAAGAGCTGCGGGAAGCCGTCGTCAACCTGCAGCGCGTCGCATACGCCACGAAGCTCGAGGCGACACGAGCAGTCGGCGAGGAGCTCGCGCCCTTCCGGCCTGCCGAGCGGCCCTCGGCTGCGACGCTGCGCCAGGCGGCCGAGGCTGCCTGCGCCGCACGCGGCCAGCCGAAGCCGCCGGCGGACGCCATCATCATCAGAGAGCCCAGCGCCGGAGAGCAGGCGTGGATGAGTGCCTTCACCGAGGAGCTCGTGCGCAGGCGCACGCTTCTCGATGCAATCGCACAGCAGCAGCAACGGCCCCAGCAGCAACTACTCGCGGCCGGCGCAATCGTCGGACTGGACGGCAAGGCACTGCCGATGCCGCCGACGCAGGCGACACATACCCAAGCGCAGAAGCAGCCGGCGACTGGAGCGCCGCAAGAAGCGCGATGAGGAGCTGCAGACACAAAATGCGATTGAGAGAGCGTTCACGTGCAGTATGGACAGTGAGGCGTGCTTGGTGAAGAGTGGGATATGACGGCCTGTGAGTGATGCGAAGCGTGGTCACGGCGAGGGCTCTCGAGCACCCGCAGCGCGCATCGCGACCGAGCGGATGAGGCCCGCCTCTGCGCGGCGCCTCTCGGGACGCACGAAGCGCGGCGTCTCCTTCGCCGGCGTGTGGACGGCTGTCTCGTCTATGTGCTGCGTCCAGACGTGCGGCGATGCGAGGGCCGGCGGGCGTGGGTGCGACTCGTCGATGCTTGGCAGCCGAAGCGTGCACTGGCTTGCCGGCGAGCCGTTGGCGGTGGTGTAGCCGTCGATCTCGTCGTCGCGCGCAGGCGGCAGCGGGAAGGCGTCCGCGATGACTCCGCCCTTCTTGGCGAGGGAGAAGAAGGGGTTCTCGTCAGTCGTCTCCGGCGGCGACATCGGCCCGCCACGCGACCACAGCGAGTCGTCGGACGTGTCCACGCTGCCGTCCGAGGACAGCAGGAAGAAGAACGGCTGCTCGAGACGCGAGTCGCGCGTGGAGCCGTCCGTGCGAGATGAGACCGTGAGCGAGTCCTCGCGCGAGCTCTGCTCGTGGGACCGGCCGTCGATCGGTTCGTGCCCGGAGTTGGCGACGTCGGCGGAGAGAAGGTCGAAAGATGTGCCCTCTGCAGCCGAGTCTGTCGACAGCGACGAGGCGAAGGGCGGCAGGCGCGGTGGCTCGGCGAGACGCGCGATGCTGCGCGGCGACGGCATGGCCGGCACGGAAGGCAGCCCGGCGGCAGAAGCTCTGCGGCTGAGGTGTGGCGAAGACAGCTTCGCCTTGATCGCCTGAGACGTCTGGGTGAGGCCGCTGATCGCGGCTCGCCACTCTGCCGGACCGATCGTCTTGCGACGCGACTCTCGGCGCGACGAGCGCTTGCCGCGGCTCTTGTGCTCGACGGAAGCGACCGATGAGTCGATGCTGTCGAGCGCCTTGCTGATGGAGCTCGGATCGGCCGCGTCGAGCTCGAGCAGCGCCTTGACGGCGCCGTGCGGGTTCTGCGAGTGCCGGACACTGTCGCGGAGCTGCGCCTGGGACATGTGCGCAAACTCGCGGATCTGCGCTGCTCGCTGCAGCGCCAGCTCGATGGCCTGCTCGAGCGCGTTTTCGTCGCCGCCCCAGACCGACGGCGAGGCCGCGGGGCTCGAGACGATTGACGCAGGCGAGCTGGGATGGCTCAGCGGGCTGAACGTGTCGATCATCGAGCTGCGGCGCCTGTCGTTGGCGCGAGACCGAGCGTCTTCATCGCGGTCGACGTCGGTCTGGGCAGCCAGTGTCATCCACGACGGCACGCGCATTGACGACGGGAAGCGTTTCGGCGGGCCGGGCCGCTCCGACGGCGAAAGTGGCGCGTTCGTGGGGCTCACCGATGACACGCCTGTGGTCTGTGGCGCCGAAGGCGATGCTGGCGGACGCGCCGACGGAGAGATCAGTGGTGCCTTAGCCTCTGCCGCGACCGGAGAGCGCGCGCTCGTGTCGACAGATGTTGGCGAAGAAGGCGATCCGGCAGCGGGCGGCACGCGCAACGCCGGCAGCATTGGCCTGACGCCTTGAGACTGGCTGCCAGGACGCTGACCGTGCTGCGCGAACGAGGCTGCTCGACTGCGAGGCTTGAGTGACAGGCGCACGCTTTCGCGCCCCGAGGTGCGCAGCACGTCGTTGGCACGCTCGACGAGGTCCATGAGCGCCTGGTTGCGCAGCTGGCGCGGATCGTCGGTGCCGTCGAAGAGGTCCAGCTGGTCTGTCCACGCCGCTCCGCCGCCGGGTGATCCGGACATGCTGCTTGGCGAGCGATCATCGACCATCAGCCGCAGCTGGTCGTCGTCGACCGACATGGCCAGGTCGACGTTGTCGTCGATGAGGAGGAGCTCGGCATCGCTGTCGAGGTCACAGCGTCCGTCGAGCAGCTCCTCGAGGCCGGCCTCGCTCAGCACGGCGTAAATGCTGGCACGCACTTGCTCACGACGAGGAGCCAGCGACGTTTCCATCTCGGATGCGGCTGGCTGCTCGCCACTGAGCGCGGGCGGAGCGTCGGCCGAGACGTCGGGCTCCGAGGTGACTTGCACTCGTGGACTAGGCAGAGGCGGCACGTCGAGCTGCTCGGGCTGGGGCTTGCTCTCTGCGGGCACTTTGGAGGGGTCAGTCTTTGTGCACGTCGCGCAAGCCCAGCAATGCTCACGAGATGGTGCCGTCTGCATTGGCAAAGGCGAAAGCTTTGCAGCCCGCGTGGATGCATTCGACGGCGACCTGCGCAGGCTCAGTCTGCGTGGTGCACCCGGGCTGCCGACCGGAGGCAGTGGCACGTTGCGTGTCCATGCGGCATTGCGGCCCGCCGCGCTCTCGCCGCACTCATCGTCCGTGCTTGAGGCATTGCGACCGGCTACAAGACGCTTCCAGACGCCGTCGATGAGGCGAATCGGCTTGGACTGGAAAGGCCCTTGCGCGACGGGCTGCGCCTGAGGTTTGATCGGCGGCGGAACCTCTGCCTTCGGCACGGGTGGCAGCGAACGCTCGCGGCGAGGCGGCGGCGTTCTCGGAAGCGTGCTGCCAAGTCCAGCTGCCAAGTGCGTGGTACTTTCCAGTGACCCGCCGTCCAGAAATGCAGCGTTGTCCGCCGACGGAGCTGACGATGCAGTGGGCTCAGCTGACTCGCCTGGTGCATGCTGAGGCTCTTCGGGCGTCTGCGAGAGCGCTGGCCGTGCTGGACTCGTGGTGGACGGACGACGAGGCGCAGCAGCGACGGATGCGTCTTGCGAGGCGGGATCCGGAGACGGCGGCTCAGCAGAGTTGATGGAGCCGCCCGTCCGGCCGCTCTCGCCGCTGCGTCGACCGAGTTCTCGCTGGTCCTCGAACGGCCGGATCATTGCCGCTCCGAGCATCGCGCCGCGCGAGCGCTTCGCTGTCTCGATCGGTGGTGAAGTCACCTTCTGACAAGAGGCGCAGCATGCCTGTGAGTCGGACTTGATGTAGCGAAGAGCCGAAAGCGGCGGTCTCTCGGGCGGCGCCACTCGCGGCGATACCATCTCGAGAGCTAGCTCTGTCTGTGAGCGCGGCATGGCTGGTCGCGACAACGAAGTTGCTGCGGTCGGCATCTCGCGAGCACTGTTTGCACGAGTCGAGCTCAAGCTCGGACGCGGAGGCGCCAAGGTCGTCAGCTTCTGTGCCGAGTCGTACAGCGACGCCAGGCGCTTGACGGAGGCGTAGTCCGACGGCATGCCGGGCCGAGGTGTGCCGATGCTCGAGTGAGGCGCAGTGGTGAACTTCTTCGGCGCAGCGCGCGACCCTGGTGGCGTGTGCGAATCGAGACCTGTGCGCGCCTTGGGCGTCTGGTAGCGAAGCGGCGCCCAAGGCGGCAGTGCCTCTGAGCTGGCACGCCGCACGGGCTCGTCGTCGAAGTAGCTGCGTTTCGTCTCGTTGCTCGGCGTCTTGAGGGTCTCGATGAGCGGGCTGCTTGGCTCCGCGCCTCGCACGGCTTGGCCATACGTAACGAAGCTTGGGTCCGAGCGCGCGTTGGCCGAGGCAGCGGCGCTGTCGCCAGAGTAGACCATCGACAGATTGCTGAACGGCGGAGTGGGCGGCCCGACACTGAGGCCCAGGCTGCCCGTGCTCGACGGCAGCTGCGACGAGTGCGTGGAGCTCGTCGAATAGGCATCGTTGGCCGAGGGCCTGCGCGGCGAGGCAGTGCTCGAGGCGTACGACTTGGTGAGCTGGTCGACCGATGCGGGCGGCGAAATCGGCGGCGGGGCAGTTGGCAGGAAGCCGAAAGGCAACGCGACGTGCGAGGGCAGTGCCGAAGACGCGAATGGCGTGATGGACGGTGCGAAAGAGGTGGCCGAGGATGCGTGGGTCGATCGGCTGAAGGTGCTGAACGCATCGCTCTGTCCCGACGATGAACTGCGTAGCGACGCAGGACTGCCGTCGTACGTCTGCGGCGAGCGTGAGGTTGCCTCGGGTGCAGGTCGCGGGCTTGGGCTGCACTTGAACGGCGACATGACGTCGAGAGACGCAGACGATGCCGGCGAGGCTGGTGATGCGGGCGAGCCTGGCAGCGGCATGTGTGCCACGCTCCTGGCGGCCCGTGCGGCACGCAAGCCTTGCGGCGGAGGCATGTAGAGCGCAAGCCCGGTTGACGGCGAGACGGGTGGAGACACGGCCTTCTGTGCCGACGGAGCGCTGGCGATATCTGCAGTGCGCGGCGGCGAAGGCAGTGGCTCGCGGCTCACGGTGCTAGACACGGCTTGCGCGCTCGACGGTGGCGACACGCGGCCACTGGAACGGCGACTCGCGTCGCTGAGACGTGTCAGCCTCGGTGACTACGTCAGGGCCAGCAGACTTACACTTTGGGAACACGAGTTGGGTCGAGGATGCGGTCACGGCCCGTGCGAGATGCTGAGCTAGAGCGGCGTCGGCGTCGCGTCGATGCCGTCGACGCTGGACGTGCCGGGCTCTGCGGACGGAGCGCGATCTTTGAGCTTCGCTGCTCGTTGTGCGCATTTGCAGGCGACGAGGCGTCTCTACGCGGTGAAGGCGATGCGGGCGACGCAGGAGACTTGGGAGACGTGGGCGAGAGAGGCGACAATGCGAACGGGTGCTGACGGAAGGCGCTGTCGCCCGTTGGTGCACGAGAGGAGACGGTGGAGGAGTAGGACTGCGAGAAGGAGCTTTGCGAGAGATGCGAGCGTGCAGACGCGGCGTACTGTGCTGGCAGAGAAGGGAGCGGCTCCGAGGGCGCGGGCAGAGGCGCGGCGCTGCGCGGGGAGCGAGAGGCGGATCGACGGCGAGGGCGCGAGACGGGCGGGTCGCGAGAGGTGCTGCTGTTGCTCGCTCCGCTGCTGGCTGCACCAGAGCGAACGGGAGAGACTGGCGAGGCGAAGGGATGGCCAGACATGCTGCTGCCCGCGGGTGCGTGTGGTGAAGGAAGAGGGGCCACGCTGGGGCGCTGCGAGATCGCTCGCGGCTCTTAAGGCGGGCCGACAGCCACCGTGCACGCTCGCCAGGCTCTGCGCCAATGGCTCCCGCCTGGGGAGCTCCCGAAGTGCAGCGGGAAGCGACGCTCACACGAGACATGCAGTCCTCCGAACGCCCGATGGCGAGGTTGCGTCTTGCGCCGACACTGCAGCGGCGTACCAGGCACGCGGCGTCGTGCCGCGGCCTCGCTCGATCCGCTCCATGGGAGCGCGCAGATGATGAGCGGGCAAGCACGCTAGGGTTGAGGTCTCTCGGCCGGAATGCTGTGCGGCAGTACGCCACAGGCGCTGCGAGCGAGGGTCGGCGAGGACCGAGCGACACAATGCATGGAGCGGCGTGCGGCGCAGGAGCGACTTGGGCATCGAGGGGACGTCCTGCACCTGCGCGCGGCGAGGCGGCTCGTTGGCCGCGGGCGAGGCAGCGAAGGCTCTCTGCTTGAGCTCGAGCCGCCGCCTTCATCACGCCGCGGCTCGGCAGCTGGGGTGCGGCCGGGCCACACGCACGCTGCGCACCCACACTACGCCGCGCGAAGCGATCCGAGCGCAGAGCGGCGCGCTCCGTCCTGATCGCCCGGGCAGCGAGGCGAGGCCAGATGCCGACGGCGTGGGTCGGGGTTCTCTGGATGCCCTCGTGCGACCTTTCGTGAACCGCGAAGGCCAGGTCCGCCGGACTTGCAGATTGACGAGGTCGCGGCGTGTCGCGTCCAGCAGCAGGCGGCACGTTTCCGAGCGCTCGCCGAGCCCCGACGCGCGCGAGCAGGCCGAAGGATGTGTGCGTCATGCCGACGGCGGACAAGGGCTCAGCAGGAATCTTCTCGGCAGCGGTGTGCCGCTGCAGCAGGAAATGAGAGAGCGTGTCGAGCGAAGGACGTGGTGGCCAGAAGTAGACCGCGAAAGAATGCCGCACGGCGGCCCGAGCTCTGCGTCTTCGCGGACGTTCAGCCGGACGAGTGGCAGCTTGGCTGAGAGCGGCAAGCCGCGGAAGAAGCTGGAGAATGCTCGAAAGGTGTAAGTACGACGGTCGTATGAAAGCCAAGGCATCTCCAGCCAAGGCGTCTTCTGAAGCCGTCATTCCTGCGCTTCTCGTGCCCGCTTGGCCGTCTCGCCTCGGTCGTCCTGACGCAGCACGTGTGCAGTTGAGAGGATGCAGTCATGCAGGCTGTAAAGACGCAGACTTTCTCGCCTCCACCTCTGGCGGTGTGCAGCGAGATGGAGACGCCATCGTGCTCATGCTGAAGGCGTCGATGGAGCGTAGGCGTGGCATGCGGTCGTGAAGCACGCCGCGCGTCGGCCGTGGCGGAGACGCCGAGATATCTGCCGCCGCTGCCGCCGCCGTCTTTGTGCGGCTTGATGCGTGCTGGCGCTGCTCGCTGTCTAGTGCGTCAAGCGCTAGGCATGACGCTGGCTCGTCTCGGGGTGCAGAGCTCGCCGCTTGAGCGTCAGCAGCGTGCGGCGTCCTCGTCGACGCAGCGCTCTCGTGCATCCGGCTCTCGCATCCGGCTCTCTGCACCGTGCCGTCGGGTGCGGCCCCAGGGCTTCCCACGCTCCCCTGACGGGCGCCTAGCTCGCCGGCGCATACAAGCTTCGCGAGTTCGCGACGCGTCGCGCTCGTCGCTCCGCCGGCCTCGTCGTCATGGCAGACGCACCGCAGAGCCGGCTGTGATGGCGCTGATCAGGCGGCGAGCACGCTGGGCTCGGCTGCGTAGTGATGGCCCTGTGTGCCTGCTGCGACGGTGTCGGAGCGAAGAGTCGGGCGCTCCATCTCGTACTCAGTCAGACCTCGCGCTGCAGGTTTGAGCTGCGCGCACATGTGCTGGTGCAGCATGCGTGCAGCGGCAGCGGTAGCGCAGTGCCCGCGCGCGCGTGTGCCGGAGCCGTGGGCCGAGGCAGCATGCAGGCGGAGAGGGAGCAGGAGCGGCGTGGAGGAGAGGAGGCGGCGCTGCTGCTGCTGCTGCTGACGACGCTGCAGCTGCACCCCAGGGTGCAGCGGGCCGCCATGTGCTGGCCAGGTGCCTCGCCGGCGCCCGCGCCCGACGCACGCGTCAAGCAAGCCGGGCTCCGCGCCGTGCTCGGCGGTCAGCACGGCAGCAAGAAGCGGCACCGGGCCAGCCGATGCGCCCCGCCGTGGCGGCACCGACTGAACGACGGCAAGCAGCAGCTCCCTGTCCTCGCCGTTGCGGCTTCCTCGCTGCGCATCGCATCTGCCGTTCCCACGTCCATCTCCTCACTCCCGGTTCCCTCTGCCTCCTGCCCGTCTCGCTCGGTCGCCTCGTCTCGCCTGCCCGGACCTCGCCTGTGGACATCTCCGACTCTGCCCCTGTCCCGCACGCGCGTCGCCATCTTCCGTCTCTCTGCGCGCCGCTCCTCCATCGCGCCTCCTTTTCCTCGCGCACCGGCGCCTATCTAGCGACACCTACTCCTCACCCACTACGCCCGCCTCTGGCGCAGCGTCCGCGCCGCCGCCGCCGCATGCAGTCGCGCCCCGCCGTCTCGCGCTCCAGCAACAGCGGCGGGAGCGCCATGAGCAGTGCCGGCGGCGGCGGCGGCGGCGGCAGCGCGTCCGAGGGCGAGATGCAGTGGAGCGCCGCGCCGTCGCCGCACCTGCCGCAGCAGCAGCCGCAGCCGCAACAGCAGCAGCATGTCAGCTTTGCACCGCCGCCGGCGGGCTTGCAGCAGCACCCGACGCCGGGCACGCCGGGGATAGGCGGCGCGCCCTGGAGCAATGCTGGCGAAGAGCGAATGTGAGTAGCGCCGGCTGTCGAGAGAAAGAGAGAGGCGGCATGGGCTTCTGCAGGCTTGGCGAGGTGGTAGCAGAGTGGCGGCGGCGGTGGAGGATCCACTATCCAGAGAGGGCTCTGTGCTTGGCCCAACTCGTGCCGTCTGCTAATCTGATCTGGTCCGCAGCCTGCACCTGGCTATCCTCGAGTATCTGCGCAGCGCGCTGCCTTCCTGCGCCCGGAGCTTTGCTCAAGAGAGCGGCCTGCCCGAGGACGCACGGCTTCCAGGCAGTGCTGGCCCGTCCAACTCGCGAGGGCGGCTGTGGGAGGCATGGAGTCGCTACTGGCCGGTGAGTGCGGCTGATGACGTGGCGCGCGGTGTTGCTATTCTTGGCTCACACAGAGTGGGCGTTCAGGAGCTCCAGCGGCAGAGCCACATGCACGCCATGGGCGGCGCCGGCACCATGTCGATGTCCTCCTCGCAGCGCTCCTCGCTTGACTACGCTCCATCACACGCACACGCCTCGCAGCCAAGCTCGGCGCACGCCACGCCCATCCTCTCGCGCAACGCTCCGCAGTTTACCTCGCCATTCGGCTCGTCGCCGCAACAGGCGGGCCAGGGCATGCACCACGGCATGCAGTCTAACCAGGGCTACAGCATGTCGCCGAGCCCCGTCGGGCAGCAGGCACGCATGCAGCAGCAGCATATGCAAGCGCAGCAGCAGGTGCAGCAGCAGCAGATGCAGCACCACGAGCAGCAGATGCAGCTGCAGCACGCACAGCAGATGCAGCAGCACCAGCTGGCGGCGCAGCAGCAGCACCAGATGCAGCAGCAGCATTCGCAGCAGATGCAGCAGCAGAACTCGCAGACGCAGCACTCGCAGCAGATGCACATGCAGCAGCAGCAAGAGCAACAGCAGCAGCGGCACATGCGCCAGACGAACGTCGCTCCGAGCGCCCAGGTCATGGTCGGCCGCGCCGTCGAGGCACTAGGTTGGCAGGGCCAGTCGATGCAGAACCTCTCGCCGAACGACCGCGTGAGTAGGTCGCTGTCTCTGGCTTGCGCCTAGCGCTGACGGTTTGCGAAACACAGGCGAGACTCCAGGCGCAGATCGGCCAGCTGGCGCAGCAGGACGCCCAGGGCGGGCACAACGAGCTGCGCGTCATGCAGGCCAACGAGCGGCACCAGGAGCAGCAGCAGCAGCGCCAGATGCAGCAGCAGAACCAGCAGCGCGTCTCCTCGCCCCTCACGCCGCAGCACCCAAACTTCCCGATGCAGCAGCAAGGCTTCCAGGGCGAACCGGGACAGAGCCAGACGAGCTTCTTCGCGCAGCAGCAGGGCCCCATGCCTGGCGAGCCGGACGTTGCCGCGATGCAGGCGGCAGCGCGCCAGCACGAGCAGCAGCAGCAGAGAAAGGACGGCTCTGTGAGTGCTTCCTTCTGTGCTCGCTCGCTGCAGCTGTCTCACACACATCCAGCAGAGCACCGACTCGCCGAGCCGCAAGCGTGCGCGAGATGCGATGCGCCAGACCTTTGGCACACCGCAAGGCGGCACGGGCATGACGAATCGCGCACTCTCCAACGTCGAGCAGCGCCGGGACTTTGAGGAGCAGAGCCGCCTGGCGCGCAGCCTGCAGAGCAGCAGCAAGAGCATCATGTCGATGGCGCGCTCAGCGTCGTCGGCTGCTGCAGCTGCGCCTCCTCCGACCAGCGCTCCCCTCGGCGCTGCATGGACGAGCTCGGCGAACACAACCGGCGGAGACCTCACGCGGGCATCCAGCAGCATGGGTGTCGCCGGCGAGAAGCCACGGCCGCCGCCCATCGCCACGCCGCCTTCGCGCCTCTCCGGCCAGAAGACGACGCCGCACAAGACACCGACCTCTGCCAAGGCCCTGCACATTGCCACGAGCCACGCGCAGGGCCAGATCTCGGCGCAGATCCGCACGCTGCAGCAGCAGCAGGCTGCGCGCGGCGGCGCACCGTCGGCCTCGAGCGCCGGCGAGCAGGAGGCGCTTGTGGCGCAGCTCAGGACGATGCAGGGCCGCATGGACGCCAATAACGTCGCCGGCCTAGTCGACGCAGCGCTGCTCCCTTCCGCGCCCGCATCGATGGGCAATACCTCTGGGCACAGCAGCGACGCGAACAGCAGCGCCAAGGAGGAGGCAGAGAAGGAGGCCGCACGCATCATGCCGCCTCCACCATCGCCCTCGACTGTGCCGTCGCCCGGCGCAGCCGCCACGCAGGCTGCGAACGGCACGCCCTACATCTCGCCGGCGCACTACCGGCCGCCGATCTCCGCGACCAACAGCAGTGGCCGTCTCTCCCTTGCCTCGCAGAACTCGTTCCCCTCCTCGACTGCCACGTCGCCGTTCGAGCCGAGCAGCCAGAGCATGTCGCAGGACCTTTCCGCCTCAGGCACCTTCTTCTCACCGCAGTTCGACGACATGAGCTTCGGCCTCTCGTCGAATGCGACGCAGGACGAGCGCGACGCCGAGTACGCCCTCTTCGACGCGTTCCTGTACCCGGACCCGTCCGGCGGCGGCGAGTCGCATCTCGCGGCGCAAGGCCTAGGCGGATCGCGGACGCCTGGCGTCACTGCCGGCAATGCCTTCTCCGGCTGAGCAGCCGGCCGCTCCTATCTCAGACTCTTCCTCATGCTCGCCGTCAAGGCGGGCACACCCAAGCCTCCAGCTTCAGCTTGCTATCTAACTTGCTCGCCCTTCTCTGCCTTTTCGCAACACCCGATTCCACTCCGCGCGGTCCACGCTCCGCATTCGTCCTCGCAGCCACACTCATTCATCCCCCACGTCCGCATCTCTCTCGCATTCCTTCGCCCTTACTTCCGCATCTTGCATCCGCTTCGCCACCTGCTTCCTTCTGCGCCTTCTCCGCCGCCTCCATCCACGCGCTCGCCCGCCAAGCGAGCCACTCCTCGCTGTACTTCTACGTCTTTCGTCTCGTGCACGCCGCGTTTGCGCGTGCTGCTGCTGCTCTTGCAACGCTTGATCTTATTCTCGAACCGCGTGCATTGTTGAGAGCGGGCGAGGTGGCTTGTCGCTAGCCACGTCAGCGCTGAGCAGTCACACTTTGCCGGTGTACTCGGCGTCCAGCTCAGGGTAGTGCCGGAAGAGGTCGTACCTGTTGTGACGAGCGTCAGCGTCGCGTTCCCGACATCAGCGCATGCCTGCTCACTCGTTGAACGGCGTGCGTGCCTCGCTCTTCAGATAGCGCTGGATGGACTCCGTCTCGCGCAGACGGCTCTGCAGCTCAAATAGGGGTGCGAATCGCGCCTCCTTCTTGAGCGTGCCGAAGTAGCGTGGGAAAGCGTATGCCAGACCCTCGAGCAGCTGTGCCAGCGTCAGCTGCTGCGCGCGAAGAAGTAAAAGCACCGACGCACGTGGAAGAGCACCAGATCGGCCGCACTGACGCCGCTCGAGTGCAGCCAGCCGTTGCCCGAGGCTGAGACTTGCGCTGCGAAGGTGCTCAAGAACTTCGGGACACGCAGCTGCAGGAGGTACGGCGCGCGGCGCAGCGAGACGTCGCGCTGGTCCTCGTAGTAGAGCGAGGCATCGCTGTGGCGGGCGTCAGTCGAGCGAGAGAAGCGCAACAGACGACGCACACCGGGTGATGGACGTCGTGCACCTCGTTGGCCAGGTCGAGGATCGTCTCGACGCGCTGCTGCACCGCCAGTCGGCCAGCCTCGTCGCTCGGCGCCAGTCCCAGGCGTGAGGCGAGAAAGTAGAGAATCACGGGTGTCTGCGACAGCTCGACCTCTGCCGCGAAGTCTGGCGGCGCATCGGCGGCGCTGGTGTAGCGCAGCAGCGGCGGCGCGAAGTGCTGTGCGGCGTCCTGCGCCGGCAGCGCCGGCAGGTCGTGGAACGGCGTGCCGGCGTGCACAAAGAGCAGGCGCACGAACTCGCCGCGGCCCGGAATGCCGCGGTGGTAGTGCAGGGCGTAGGACATGGCGTCGCGTTGCTGGTGGTGGTCGCGAGGCAGGAGCAGGAGCTGTGGGCGGCGTCGTGCGGTCCGTGCATCGCACGGCGGCGCTGCTCCCACGCGCTGCGTGCGGCGACACCTCGCGCCCTGCGACAAGCAGGTGGCAGAGCCGCCAGACCAGCGCCAGCTCGCAACATACTCGGCAACGTCCTTCTAAGCCGGCGCTGCTTGCCTTTCCTCTTGCGGCGACGCCCGGCGGTGAGGATGCCCCCTGTCGTCTCCAGGGGCGCGCCCGTGCACGCTCGCACGCCCTCGTGTCGCCAGAATTCCGCGGCTCTGGCGCTTCGCTCTCGCGTGCCGCGGCCCGACTCGCCGCCAAGCGCCGCGCCTTCGCAGATCGGGCCGCGCCGGCGTCTTCTTCTGCCTGCGACGTGGAGGATGCACCGGCAACGGCGACCACGCTCTCGCGGCCTGCACTCTCACCACCATCACATCTGCCGCCCGCCATGTCCGCCGCGCCCCTCATCCTCGTGCGCAGCAGTATCAACATCGACGACATCTACGCCGTGCCGCACATTGTGCGCCCCGGCGAGACGCTGGCGTCGCTGAGCCTCACGTCGCTCGCCGGCGGCAAGGGCCTCAACGTCAGCGCCGCCACGGCGCTCGCGGCCGGCGAGTCAGGCCGCGTCTTTCTTGCGGCCAACGTCGGCGACGTGACGTGGCCGGTGCAGGAGCTGGAGAAGAGGGGAGTCGACTGCAGCCACGTGCGCTCCGTCGATGGCGCCACGGGGCGGGCGGTGATCCAGCGCGCCGAGGACGGCGAGAACAGCATGTGAGTGCAGCCGAGAGGGCAGGCATGGTGTAAAGGGCGCAGGTGTGCACATTTGGGTGGCGTGGTGCTCATACTGCGCAGCATCCTCCTGCCAGGCGTCAACCACGCGCCCGGCGCATCGCCCGACGAGCTGCTGGCAGCGCTGCCGCGGCAGCCGGGCTTCCTCATCCTGCAGAACGAGATCCCGTGGGACATCACGACGGCGTACGCGTCCTTCTTCGGCGCCAAGGGCACCGACGTCGTCTTCAACCCGTCGCCCATGCCGTCGCAGGCACAGCTCGAGGCGTTCCCGTGGAAGCAGCTCGCCGTGCTCATCGTCAACGAGGGCGAGGCGGCCGACCTGCTCGCTGCACTCTCGTCACAGAAGGCGGACTCGTCGTCTGACGCCAAGGCAACGCTCGAGGCGCTCGTGGCGCTGCCGCAGTTCAGCGGCCTCAAGTGGCTTGTCCTCACACTCGGCTCGCAGGGCGTCATCGCGTCCGTGGCGCTGCAGGGCGGCAGGCAGGTGTTCGCCTCCCCCGCGTCGAAGCCGCAGGCCGTGCGCGATACGACGGGCGCCGGCGACACGTTTGCCGGCAACCTCGTGACGCGCCTCTCCGAGGTCGAGGGCGAGCTGCAGGCCAAGCAGGTCGAGGAGGCGCTGCGCTGGGCCGGCCAGGCAGCGGCCATGGCGGTGGAGAAGGAGGGCGCGCTGGAGAGCATTCCGAAGCGGCAAGACGTGCAGCAGCGGCTGCAGGGCTAATGTCACACTGTCTCCGTCACCCTCGCAATGCCATGCATCTGTCTATTGCGGCCGCTCGGGCACCTCTACGCTGACCTTCTGCTCCTGCATCAGCCACGCGGCGCGCCAGCGCACCTGTGGCCGCTCGAGCTCCTGCCGCGCCTGGATCAGGCGCAGCTCGTGCGTGCGTGCGTAGAGAACATGCGCCTCTGCCTGCTGCTCTGCCGTCAGCTCTTGCGATGCGTCGGCGGGAGTGGCGGCCTGCGGTGCAGAGGCAGCCTCATTCGTCGCGGCGTCGACGGTGTGCTTCAGCACGCCGGCCACGCTGGCGATGGCCAGCTCGGCAGCAGTCGCGAGCGGCGTGATGCCCTCGCCTTGCGTGTCCGTCTTGAACCGGCCCAGCACGAGCGCCGAGAACAGATCGCCGACGCCGACGAAGTGACCCTCGACGTGCGGGAAGCGGATGATCCACGGCTGCAGCAGCACCTGCTTGCCCTCGCCCCGCGCTGCGTCGACGTCGAATGAGGAGCCGACCTGCACCATGTCGCCCTTCTCTACGCCAATGTCATCCGGCACGCGTTCCAGCGATGTTAGCACGACGTGTCGCACGCCGTACGTGACGTGCAGCGTCGCGAGCACGCTGAGCAGGCTGCTGCGATCTGAGATGCTGCGTGCGGCCAGTTGTCTGTGCGCCTGTTAGCACGAGACATGCCTCTCACGAGCAGCTACGACTCACTCGGCCTCCCAGCTGTTCGGCGTGATGATGTCGGCCAGCGGCATGAGTTCGCGGTACAGCGGCAGGCATGCAGTGTCGACGTAGTAGCCGCGGTCCGTGTCGCCAAGCACGGGGTCGAGGAGATAGGTCGGCACGCGGGCGTGTGCTTTCCGGACCGAGGCGATGAACTGCGAGATGACGTGGAGTGCTGTGGGCGACGGCGTGTAGCCTGTCCAAGAGAGCAGCATCAGTGCGATGCCAGGAGCACTGGCCGTCTCGCCGCTGGCTTGGGCGCGCTTCACTCACCGGTGAGGAGCCGCGCATAGCGCACGAGGCCATTCTGCTGCAGGCCCTGCAGCACGCTCTGCAGGTGCTCGGCATCGAGGCGACAGCCGCCCATGCGCCGGTAGCCGGTGTGATTGCCTGGAGGACCACGAGGTGTGAGCATGCGCAGATGCTGAAGCGCTGGGCGAGGCAACGACGCGCGTGGAGCAGCAGTGCTGGGGGCACAAGACTTGCCGCTCAGCCAAGCCGCCCTTGTAGCTGGCGCTGTCATGCGTCGCAGCTACGCCTGACCCTCTCACTACCGCTCATGCCGCTCTGGCAAACCACGCACTCAGCTGTGTCGTGTTGCACACGTCGACGTCCCAGCCGAGCAGCTGCAGGGGAAAGGTGGAGCAGCGGTTGCCCACGTAGCCCGAGACGACGTGCGACTGGATCGAGAGGAGCCGCTGCGGCGCGAGTGCCGGTGCGGCCGACGACGAGGCGGCCATGCTGGCGTGCGTGTGAGGTGAGGAGATGAGGGCGGGGAAGATAGGAGCAGCGAGAGGAGGCCGAGCGAAATCGAAATGCGCCGCACTTCAGACTCAGATTGTGACTCGGTGTAGTCCGCGAAGCATTTCTTGAAGTGCGAGAGGCGCGATTGTTGTAGTCGCGCGGCACTCGGGCGCGCAGCCCAGAGACGCCCGTGCTGACGCGAGGTGGAGCAGCCGCCGGCCTTCTCTCGTCTCCTCCACCATCCCGTCTCACTCCAGCCGCACCCCTTGCATCCCGCCAGAACAGCACCGCAGCCACACACTCCATCTCGCCTGCCGCTTGCATCTTCGCAGACATGTCGCTGCCGTCGCTGCGCACCGCGCTGCCGCGCCTCGCCGCTCGCGCGCTGCGTCCTCAAGCACCTCGCTGCGTCGCGGCCGCAGCAGCGCCGGCGACGAGCGCTGCCGCTTGCCGGAGACGCGAGCTGCATGTGTCTGCGCCGCGTGCCCGCTCGGATGACCCGGGTGGCAAGCCCAACGATGGCAGCCACCCGACGGTGTACGAGTGAGTGGGCCGCGCGGGTGTAGGGTCAGAGCGGGCGCCAGAGAGCATTGCACGGCGACAGCGAAGAGGCAGCAGCAGCTCGCTGGCTGTCAGCGAGCTTCGCGAGTGCACCCGCTTCTCGCGTTGCCAGTCTGCACCGACGCTTCTGCTGCTGACACTTCCTCAGCGACTTCTTCAACCTGCTCTCGTCGCCGACGGACAACCCGTCGATCACCGTGCACTCGCTCTCCGACACAGCCATCACGCTCGCCGACGGCCTCGTCATTGCGCAGCCCGTGCTCTTCCTCAACGGCAGCGTGCTGCTCTGGGACGCGCCGCCGCTGAATGTCAAGCAGGCGGCGCCCAGCGGCTGGGGCTGGGAGGCGTGGGACGACGAGTGCTGGAAGGTGGTCGAGGTGGTGGAGCCGCGGCCAGGTGCGTAGCGGGCAACAATGGTGCAGCGCGGCGACTGACACGCTGTGCAGAGGTGATCATCTTTGGCACCGGCGCGACGGTCTGCCCGCCGCCGCAGCGCATCAAGTCATACCTGCACTCACTCGGCATCCAGCTGACCGTTGAGAGCACTGTGCGTCCTGCGTTCAGCCTCTGCTGGCCCACTGCTGACGCACAGACCCCGCGCAGCGCAACGCATGCTCGACGTACAACCTGCTCATCGAGGAGGGCCGCACCGTCGCCGCGGCGCTTCTGCCGTCAGAGCGAAGGCCCACGCAGAAGGTGCCCAACGACGAGGGCGGCGAGCACCTGGAGAACCGCAAATAGCTGGAGAGAGGGCAGAGAGCGCAATGTCATGGTGCTGCTACGGTCTATAGGCGCCGGGCATGGCTGGAGCGAGGTTCGAGCGTCGCATGCACAAGACGCTCCTCCTCGCCACGAAACGCGCAGCCTCGACGACCCGCGAAGGCGCAGACAGTGCGAGCTTGGCCGGTGAAGGATATGCATTAGGATCGTGCAGCAGGTGCAGCTTCGTAAGCCGTAAAGAGGCGTGATTGCTCCTTGGCCACGTATCTGCAGCAAAAAGTAGCGTGAGCCCGTGCGGGATGCCTGCGCGCAGGCAGCAGCAGGCGACTCACGCCAAGAAGTCGCCGAGGTGCTCCTTGAGCAAGGCGACAGAGGGCGCATCCATCGTCGTGTGTGCGATGATGCCCGGCAGGTTGACTGGAGCGGGTGTGAGGGGCGCGGGCACAGACGGCAGAGAGGTACCCACCAAAGAGACGCAACAGGTGCTCGGCGCCGTAGACGTCGCTGGCCTTCCACTCGCCAGCCTCGGCATCGCCGTCGCCGCGCTTGCGGCCGGCGCCCCTCCGCTCCTCCTTCTTCGCTGCGTGCTCCTTCTGCAGCTCGAGGTACTGCGCCCGCTCGAAGCGGTACAGCAAGTTCGCGCCGAGCGAGCGGTCAAAGTAGAGCGTCAGGCCGAGCAGCACCTCGTCCAGGACCGAGGGCGATCGGCTAGGGCTAGGGTGAGCGAAGGCAGGAAGAGTGAGGCGCGTCACGCACGAGGAGCGGTCTTTCCGTGCGAGGTAGAAGGCGCGGTAGTCGGAGAGGATGGTCCGCACCGAGGGCGTGCGTGGCAGGGGTACGAGCTGCGAACATGTCGTCAGGCACATCACGCATCACGCCGCGCCAGCAGACGCACGAGGTTCTTCTTCGTCACGTTCTCCCAGTCATCCACGAGCTGCAGCTTGAGCGCGTCGGGCAGCGCAATCTTGATCTCTGGCCGCTTGATGTACTCCTCCTCCTGCCCAGAGACCGGCTCAGCGTGATGCGAGACAGGCTTGTCCACGCATCGCTACTCACGCGCTCGACAGTGCCACGCTCCTCGCGCTTGCGCTTGCGAGCGCCCGCCGTGTCCGTGCTCTCCCGCCCGCGCCGCCGGCCCTCGCCGGCTCGCTCGCTGCTCGTCGCGTCGGCGCCGGCCGAGGAGGCGGCGAGAGCAGCGGCATTTGAGGCGCGCTGCGCATCTTGCAGCGCGCGCTGCTTCGCCAAGTTGGCGTCGGTGTGCTTCAAGAGGCGTGTCGGCGGCACCCATTCGTCCCAGCTGGCGGGAGTGCGTCAGCCCAAGGAGCACGGCGAGGGCACGTCCAGGGCCAGACGGCCAGGGTGTCGCTGCATGACTGGAGCTCTACCTGCAAAGCCTGCCTACTCCGGCCTCTCTCGCCGCCGCCGCCAGCCGCATGCGCCTGGCCCCACTCACGTCTGCTTCCAGCCGAGGTAGTGCACGCGGAAGTGCGGGCCCGTGGCGCCCGAAGCATTGTCGTCGCCCGTCCACTTCTCGGCCTTGAGGACCTGCCGGTACAAGTATGTATCAGCAGCGGTGCGGGTCTGCCAGCGCGCTGGCTCAGGCAGCTGTGTAGCGGCCACGCACCTTGGCGGGATAGATGAGCGGCCCGTGGAAGCAGAGCACCTTCTCGTCGACGGCAAAGGCGAGGCTCATCGTGCGGTCTCAGACTAGCTGTGCGCGTGGTATAGGGTTCGGTCAGGTGGCTCTGGAACGGTGACGCTGGCGGAAGGTCGTGCGGCGGAAGAGAGTGAGGTGCAGGCGGTGATGATGATGGGTGGAGGCGGAGCGGAAGGACGCGTCGCGTGAGGCAAGCAGCGCTCATGGCGCGGCGCCGCGCGGCAAAGGCCAGAAGACATCGCAGATGCACACCGGAGTCGCTCGCGCGTTCGGCCCAGCCAGCCCGGCGAGGTCGCTCGACGACCAGTGCTCGCTGCCGTCTGCCTATGCGCGGCACACATGCAACTCTCGTCAACAAGAACAAGACTCTCAGCGCCTGAGAGGAAGTGAGATGAGTACACGTACGGAGCACCGCTTCAGCGGCAGGCCAGGCACCGCGGCGACACGGTGTCGGACGAGTTGCACGCTCGTGCGAGCTGCCCTTGCGATGCACGAAGGCTGTCGCTGTCAGATCGACCGCGCTGTCGCAGCAATTCGCCCACAGCTTCCATGTCGTCGATTCTGAAGCGAGATCAGCTATGGGGTGCCTCGCTCTTGCTCGTCGCGGGGACGACGCTACGAGATCTGCTCTGCCCTCTCTTGCACAGACCTGGTCGCCCAGCCGGCTGTCGTGCGCATCGATCATCCGACAGCCGGAGCTGTGCTGCTTGTACTCTTCAGCACCAGCAGCAGCAAGTGGCGAAATGTCGCATCGCGCATCTCGGGTTCAGACTTTCGTTCTTTGCGCCGCGAGCTCGTGGTGCGCGGTTCGCTGCGCTGTTGCGCCGCGCCGGACGAAGGAAGCGCGGCGGCGTGTGGCTTGCGGATCCGGCGGTTAGCGTGGAACCTCGGCACGGCGCCGTCGATGCGGGGGGCAAGGGGCTCGCGCTGTGCCTCCTTCGGCCCTCATTCCCTCACCCGCTGCATGCTGCAATTCCTCCGATGCTGCATCTCGTCACTCTCCCTCGTGCACGCCGATGCCGAGCGGCGCAGACGCATCAAATAGCTTGCATGTCAGGCACGCTGGGCTAGCACTATCAGATTGCGGGCCTCCTTGCGCTCAGACGCTGCACCGCCTCCTCGTTCCGTCGCATCCTCGAGCGAGCTCTTGCCGCGGCTGCGCTGCCGCGGCTGCGGCTGTGACACCTGTTGCGGGAGCTGAGACGTCTTTGCATGCAGCGGCTGTCGCTTGTTGCACGACCTGCAGCAGCCGACCGTCGGAGGCGCGCTGCGCCCTGCTCGTGCACAGGGAACATCACGGCTCCGCTGCAGTGTCTCTCCGCTGGCGTCTCCGCACAGACCCTGCATCTTCTTGCTTGGCCTCGTCAGCACTCGAGACAGCCACTCAATGCTGTGTGCTCCGTTTCCGCAGCAGCAAGTAAGAGTGTAGCAGGCTGCTGCTGTGAACTGCAGATGGCAGACGCACGTTGTGCACAGCCCTCACGAGGGCGCACAAGTCCTCCAGGCCTATCGACCCGGGCGCGGCGTGATGACAGCCGCTTGCTGAATGCGGCCAATGAGAATATCACACCAAGTCTTCTAGAGAAAACTGGTGACTGCTCGCTTTGTGGTGTGGTCTCGAGGTCGAGAGTCGACGTTTACGGAGAGCGCAAGAGGGCGGCATTCTTTGGGACGCGCCTGCAGGCCCTCGCGCCCTCTCGTGTCTCGTCGCAGCTCGCCTCAGCGAGCAGACAAGCGACGCTCTGCATCTGCTGCACTCTTACTGTCTCGCACACCACGAACCTCGACGGCACAACGACGATCCGATAGGCGGAGCGAGGTGCAGTCCGACGTTGGCGGGGCTCCGACGCGCGCGTGAGCCTCCGCCCCGGCGGCTGCAGCGTGCATCCCGGCGGCCCGACGCTCAGCATGCCGCATCGCGAGCCCTTTCGAGCTGTCGAGGCGCAGGCTGCAGGGCTGCGGCTGACAGCTGTGCAGCTGCTCTCGAGCTGCAGCACCAACCCACGACCATGAGCAGCTCGGATCAGGATGCCAGAGCGGGCTGACGCTGGCGCTGTCGCCAAATTCAGGCACGCCTGCTCGCCCCGGCTTCCTTCTGCCCTGCGGCTGCCGGCTGCGCGAGAGTGCTCATACGGCGCCCAGCGTCAGAGCGACGTGTCAGAGCGCCGCCTACGCTGTGCCTGGAAGTGTGGCTGTGTATCGATGTGATACTCCCCGAAGAGGGGAGGCAGCGGCGACTTTGCGCCCCTGGAGATGTCGTTGCACGCGGGGGAAGGGGTGAGCGCAGCAGCAGCTGCCTTGGAGCGGCAGCGGCAGGGCAGACGCCGCCGCTGCCAGGTGCCGTGCCGCCGGCGCGGGCGGGCGAGGGCGCGCGCGCGCGCGCGATGGCCGGTTGCCGCGGCCAGCTTCCGGCGCGTCAGCGCAGCGAGCCGCGCCGCGCCGCCGCGACCGCGGCCCGCCTGCCTCTGCTGCTTGCTGCGCTGCTGCGCTGCGATGCCGCCGCCGCCGGCTGGCTGCCGCTGCCGCAAGGCCGCGCTGCCGCCGCCTCGGCCGCGGCGGCGCGCGACGTGCTTCCCGCGCCATCAACCCCTTCGTCACGCTCTCCGCTCCCCGCAGAGCGCTGCCCACTCTCCACCACCTCCGTCTCACGCGCCAGACCATCCGCAACAGCCGGCTCGCCGCAGCCGCGCGTCCGTCTGCCCACGCTGTCCGCCGCACACGCCTTTGCGCCCGGAACGCAGGAGCGCAGCGCCAGCAGCACGCCGAGCAGCGGCAGCGCACCCGGCTCCTCCGTCTTCGCGCCGCCCGGCGCCGCCGCCGCAGCCGTGGCGTCGCCAGGCTCGCTGGGCACGCCGGCGTCGACGGCGCGCCTGCGGCCCTCGTACGCCGCCCGCAGCCCGCCGCCGCAGCAGCAGCAGCAGCACTCGTCGGCGCTGCGCTCCACGTCGGGCCCGTCGGGCAGCGCGTGGGCCAACGGCTCGCTGCCGCACTCGCAGTCCGCCACGTCGCTCTCCAACTCGTCGTCGTCGTCTTCGTTCTTCACGCACGCGCGCTCGCACAGCGCGACGAGCACGCCGCCCGACGCCGGCGCCTTTCTGCCGCAGTACGCACAGCAGCCGGCTATGTACGGCAATGCCGGGCAGATGCCGCACGCGCTGCAGATGCAGATGCAGCAGCAGCAGATTGCCGTCATGCAGGCGCAGTACGCGCAACACCAGCAGCAGCAGCAGATGCAGCAGCAGCAGCAGCAGCAGGCGGCGGGTCAGAAGCGCAAGGAGAGCCCGGGCAACGAGCCAAACGGCCGCGACACGCGCGACAGCTCGCAGGGCCGCGAGGCCTCGGGCAGCAGCGGCCCGGGTACGGCGGCGGCTGCAGCAGCTGCTGCGGCGGCGAAGCGCATCAAGACGGCGCGCGCCTGCGACTCGTGCCGCCGCAAGAAGATCCGCTGCGATGTCATCGAGGACGGCAGCCCGGCCACGGGCGACCCGAACAACGGCAACGGCGGGCTGACGTGTGCGCACTGCCGGCAGTATGGCTTTGGTGAGTGCACTCGCGGGTGTATCGAGGTGCCTGGCTCATCATGCCTCGCAGAGTGCACCTTCTTCCTGCCCATCACCGAGACGCGCTTCAAGAAGAAGCACGAGCGCGAGCGCGAGGAGGCCGCGCAGATGGCAGCCGCGCATGCGCTGGCACAGTCGCGCGCCGGTCTCGCTGGCGGCATGTACCCGAGTGCAGGTGCACCGCGCCTGCCAGTGCCCGGCATGCCCGGCTCGCTGCCGCCGCTGAGCGGCATCGCCGGGCGGTACGCCGGCTACGGTGTGACCTCGGGCCTGTCGCGGCTCGATTCTCAGGGGCCGCTGAAGATTCTGGCGACGCAGGAGTGGCCACCAAGAAGCGGATCAGACTATGCTGGCTCGGGTCCGCCAGCTGGCTTTGCGTCCAGCTCGAGCCCGCGCGCGTCTATCAAGGCTCCGTGAGTAGCACTGCGCCAAGAGCTCGGCGTATCACTGACGTGCGCACCAGGCGACCGTCGCATCGCGAGAGCGGAAGCGCCAGTCCAGGCCCGCCGCCGAGCGACACGCGCGTGCTGGGTACGTCTCCATGCCTCCTGCCGCAATTTCAGCCCGCTCACCTCTCTGCAGGCCCGACATCCATCGCATACATCGTGCACTCGACTGCGTTTGTGCCCGGCGCCGCGATTGAGGCGCACGACCTCAAGCACCACCAGACGTTCGAGGTCGGCGCGTCTGGCGACGGCATCATCAAGTTCCACCGGCCGCCGCGCCTGCCCGGCTCGCCTGCTCCAGACGCCGACGAGGGCGATGTGCCGATTTTGCTGCCCAAGTCGCTGCGCAACCGCGTGGCCGCCGACGTGCTTGACCAGCTGGCCGCAACGTACTTTTCGCGCCTCGGCTTTCTGTTCCCCATCGTGACGCCCGGCGAGTTCTTCAGCCTCAAGCCGCCGCCGCCGCTGCTGCTCTACTCGATCTGCGGTATTGCCGCGCTGAGCCGCGACGTGCCGAACGACGTGCTCGGCTCGATCAAGCTGGTGCTGAACCGCCTGTTCCGCGAGAATGACGTCGCGAGCAGCTCGAACATCATGACGGTCAAGGCGCTGCTCATCCTGAGCCTGCACAGCGACCTGCATGCGCCGACGAATGTGCAGGGCGGCACGCGCTGCTGGAACCGCACCGGGACTGTGAGTGCGACGTGAGGATTGAGGTGCGGCAGACCATTGGCTGACGATCGCTGCAGGCCATCCGGATGGCGCAGGACCTCGGCATGCACCGCGACGCCTCTGGCCGCGACGACGTCGACGAGGACTCGTACTATCTCGAGGAGAAGCGCCGCATCTGGGGCTGCTGCGTGACGGCCGACCGGTGCATCTCGATTTCTCTTGGCCACCCGCTCGCGATCGACCTCACCGACTGCGACGTGCGGCTGCCTTCGCCGCACGAGATCCTGAAGCACGAGGGCGCGCCCAAGTCGCACCCCGACCTCGAGCAGCCGTTTGCCTACAACACGGAGATGCTCAAGCTGAGCATCCTATTTGGCCGCGTCATGAAGACGATCTACAGCCCGACGGGCCTGATGAAGACGAACGACGAGGAGATCGTCGGGCTGCTCACGGACATCGACACGTGGAAGGAGTCGCTGCCGTCGGAGCTCGTCTTTACGGGGCCGGAGTGCGCGGCGTCTGCGGGCGTGCTGCACGTCGCCTTTGCGTGCCTGCAGCACCTGTTCTTCCGCGTCTTCATGCGCATCTCGTACAATTGCCCGCAGCACCTCTCGTTCAGCCTCAACATCGAGCGCATGACGGCCATGATCAAGGCGGCGCGCGAGGCCATTGAGTGGGTCGACCGCAACCCGTACTACCTCGACACGATGCAGTTCGTCTCGTACTGCCTCGTCTTTTGCGCCACGCTGCAGTACCACGCCTGGCTGCGGCGCGGCGAGCAGAAGGCGCTGGCGACGCTCAAGAAGTGCAAGGAATGCGTCACGCGCTTCAAGCGCGAGGGCGCGCGCGAGGAGCTGACGCTGCGTGCCAAGACGGCCGAGGTCATCACGCTGCTGTACGAGGCGGCGCTGGGCGCGTACGCCGACTCGGCGGCGGCGCCGAGCTCGGGCGCGCTGAACCCGACGGCCGGCGTCAGCAACAAGCGCACGGCGGACACGGTGCGCGGCATCGTGTTCAAGCCCGACCAGAGCAAGCCCGGCGGCGGCGTGTACGTGGCTGCCGACCGGCGTCTGCTGCTCAACGACTTGCCGACGGGCACGATTCTGCTGCACGAGACGGAGGCGGGCCGCGTGCCGGCGCTGATGCGCACGACGGCGCAAGACGGCACCAGCGCGTGGCAGACGCTGCCCGGTGGCAGCACCGCCAATGGCCTGGATGGCCTCTCGGCGTCTCCGCTTTCGAAGCCGCCGGCCGACTTTACGCACGTCGCTGGCGACGTGTGGACGGACGCGCAGGGCGCGGCCGTCGACCGGCGAGGCGAGCGGCTCGTGACGATGATCCCCGTCGGCGCGGCGCAGAACATGCTGCAGCTGCAGGGCGCCTGGAACAACAACGGCGCGCAGGCCGGGCAGATGGTGCAGGCGCTGCCGGACGCAACGCAGCAGGACGCAGCCTCCTCTGAGCTCTTCCCCCGGCGGGGCTCCAACGGCCTCTCCGCGCTCAACCTCAACCTCAACCCGCACCTCAACGACGCAGCCTGGGCCAGCACGCTTGCCGCGCTCGGCGACGCGTACACCTTTGACGGGCAGAACCTGGCGCCGATGCCCACCGGCGGCAGCGTCACGGGCGGCACGGGCAACATGGAGCCGCTGTTTGACTTTGGCATGGACTTTGCCAGCTGGGCGCAGCAGCTGGCGGTCGTCAATGGCGCGTCTGCCACGTCTGGCGCCGAGGCGCAGGGCGGCACGGACGCCTCGCGCCCGGCGAACCCGACGCTCGGCTCGATTGCGGGCGGCGACTTTCGATGAATGAGCAGACACGGCGGCGCCTTTCGCCAGTGGTCCCGTGCCCTCGCTCCAGTTTCCAGCTCCCGTCCTCTGCCACACCTGAGCGCCTGCATGCCCGGCGCATCTCTTTCTCTCTCCACGTCATCTGCTGCTGTAGCTATAGGACCGAACCGAGCGCCCGTCGCTCTGCATTCCCAATTCGTGCATAATGACTTGTGTATCGCGCTACGCCAGGCTGCGCCACATGCGCTCGGCGCCTTCGCTCTGCGGCTGGTCGTCGTGGCTCTTCTTGGCGATCCGCAGTGCTTCCCTCTCCAGCCAGCCGTCCTTGAGCCCGTCCGTCGCCGGTGCCACGACGGAGTGCACCTCTACGCCCTCCCTTCGCAGCTCCTCGACGCCCGCGCACGCCACAAAGTCTGGCGGCTCGCGCACGCCCATGAACACGCGCACGATGCGTGCGCCCTTATCTCCCTGCCTTGCGTTGAAGGCGAGGATGCGCTGCACGCACGGCACGTTGCCGGAGCTGCGCACGGAGCACGGCTCCATGCTGGTGTAGAGGTCGAGCTCTGCGCCTGCTGGTAGCGACGTGTCCGAGTCGAGCTTGGCCAGCGCGCTCTCCTCGGCATGCGTGTTGCCCGGCAGCTCGCGCGAGTAGCCCGTCGCCAGCGCGGCGCTCTCTTTGCCCGAGGCCGAGAACGAGATGACGCAGCCGACGCAAAAGGCCGTCTGGTTTGGCACGCACTTGTCGGCGAGCGCGAGCGTGGTGAGGATGTGCCGGTAATGCCGCTTCGAGTCTGCCTTTTCGCGCCTCCTCCGCGGCGGCGCGATGCGCGGTGTATCGTCCTCTACAGCCGAGTCGCTGTGCGCATCGCGCCAGTCGCGGCGCCGCCGCTCCCATTCATCGCGCCAGCGTCCGTACTCCTGCTCGATGCCGCCGTCGCGCCACACGCTCCAGCTGTCGCGCAGCCGGAAGGCCACGGCCAGCGGGTGGTCCAGTATGAGCTGCCGGAGCGGCGGCGCGGGATGCAGCTCGGGAATGAGCGCCGACAGGCTGGATCGTCGCCGGTGCGTCGGGCCGCGCGGTGCCTTGTCTTCGGCGCTCGACGTGCCGCGCTTGCGGATGCTATCGCCGCTGCCGACTGCGGAGGATTTGCCACGCAACGGCAGCGACGGCGCACGTCGCGAGGCGGGCGAGGCGAGCGGCGCCGGCAGGCGCAGCGGCTGACGCGGCATGTGCTCGGCGACGTAGTACCAGCCAAGCCCGAGCGCGACGCCGAGCGTCAGGCCTACCCAGATCTGCGCGGGCGTGTGGTACGAGAGGTGGTACCTGCGCAGAGCGTGAGTACGTCACGCTGGCAGCATCACACCGGCCACACGCACCGGCTGTATGCCGTCAGCGCTGCGCCCAGCGCAATGAGCAGCATGAGCAGCGCGTGCTCAGCGATGCGCATCGTGTTGACGAGCGTGCGCGGGCGCGCCGCACGCGGATGGTGCAGCGAGAAGTGCGCGAGGAAGAAGGCGGCGAAGAAGCCGACGAACTGCGCGTGCGACGAGGGCATGCCGTAGCCGGAGCCGAGGTGGTCTGCGGAAGATGATCAGCAAGGTGAGAAGCCATTCCATGCAGCGCGGCGAGGAGCGGCAGGCCATGCACTGCCGGCCAATGCAAAGCAGCACTGCAGTGCAGCTCAAAGCGAGCGCACGCAGAGCAGCAAAGCAAAGCACGCTGCAGCGCACACGTAGGCTTATCTATGGCAGCGCATCGCAAGCCTTGCAGTACATCGCATGTGCAGCCCACCCCGCTGCCCGGTACGTACCTGTTGGGCGCCCCTGCCGAATCGTGCGCTTGAGCCCCCAGTTGATGCCCTCGCACAGCAGCTGGCCGAGGAGCGCATTGACAAACGTCAGCTCGCGGCGGTAGAGGATGATTGTCGTGTATGCGCAAAGCAGGAAGATGGGCGAGAGCGTGACGAGCGCCAACACGCGCGCGAGCGGGTCGCGGCCGTCGTACTGCACGTGCGTGAGGCCGAGCACGGAGTAGGACGACGGGTCGATGGCCGACGTCGGCGCGGTGGAGAAGGGGAACATGGCGGCGGCTGCGCGGCCCGCAGGTGGTGGTGGTGAGAAGGAAGGGCGCGTGCATGGAGGGTCACTTCCAGCAGATGCTGCTGCACGGGCCACGCCGCGCGAAATCTCGCGAAACGGGATCGCGATTCGCGCGCTTGCCTCTCTCTGTCTCCTCCTCACCCTCACCACGCCGCAGCATGTCGCAGCCAGGCGACGCTGCCGCTGACGGCGCTCAGCCTCCAACACCCTCGCAGTCATCGCCACCACGCTCGCCCGCCTCGCCGGCGCCTGCCGCTCGCCGCAGCCCGGCGCCGTCGCCCGGCGGCCCGGCACACCCGCTGCTCGCGCCGCAGTCGCCGCTCGACGCCTTCCACGCCGGCGCCGCGCCGCGCACGTCGCCCACGCTCTCGCCCACGACGGCGCTGGCGCAGAGTGCCGCGCCCGCCGCGCCGAGCAGCAGCACGTACGGCTCGCTGAGCTATGCGCCGCGCAAGCGCCCGCCGCACCTGCACTCGCTGAGCCACCAGTCGGCCGCCACCAGCAGCGGCAGCGGCAGCGGGCAGTTGACGCCATCGCTCTCGTCGCCGGCGCTCGCCTCACAGCTGCTGGCGCCGCCGCCGCTGCACGACGAGCCGCGCACGTCGGACGCCGAGCGCAGCCTGGCGCTGCAGCGCCTCAAGGCCGAGGCGCAGGCGGCGGGCCTGGCGCCGCAGTCGCTCGGCTGGGCCATGCTCGAGCAGCTCGCGATGGGCGAGGGCGAATGGGCGGAGCTGGCGGCACTGGCAGACGATGGCCAGGTGAGTGGACGAGTGATGGCCAAGTGCTGCAGTGGCTGAGACGCAGTCTGCAGGCAACGCTCCTTCTGCCGCGCTCGTCGTGGAGCGGCACCCACGTCAGCGTGCCGCTTTCAACTATGCATAGCCACGTGCTCTGCGCACGCGAGCGGCCAGTTCCAGAACGGAGAGCAGAGATCGTGACGCTGTCCGGTCTGCGAGGCACGCTCGGCGAGCGGACAAAGGAGGATGCCGCCACTGAGCTCTCGTTTGGCTCCTTCATCCCGCGCTCCGATCATGCTTTTGTGGGAGACTTGCGAGACGAGTCCAGCCGCAGGTGAGTGGCTGCTCATCTCGAGGCGTGTTGGTACTAATGTCCTCCTCAGTGCCTTGCTTTCGGGCCTCTCTCCCTTGCCGATACCCGGCTGTGCGCCCGTCAATCCCGCGTTCACACTCTCGACGCACCTCGCAGAGCTTTCTCTGCCTCCGGCACCGCCACTCCGAGCGCCTCCATCGCTGCCGCACCGCCGACCTGCACGTGCCTCTGACGCTTCGGAGACCGCACGACGAGCAGCAAATCGAGCCTCTACGTCCTTCAGCACGCTGTTCGGCGGGTCTGGAAGGGCAGCACGGCAACGCGGCGAGAGCACGACGAGCAGTATCGAGGCGCCGGCACCGGCACAAGATCCAGCGCTGCTGGCACCGCCGGATCTCGCTGCTCCCGGCTCCAGAGCGCAGCAACCCGAGCAAGCACGCTCGATAAGCGCGTGGATCGTCGACCGCGAGGTGCGCAAGTCGGCTGTGCTGCGCGAGATGGAAGCTGCCACTCGCGCACGGCTCTCGACGACGTTGCGAGAAGGAGGGCTCAGCGAGGCTGTCATCGAAGTCGTCTGCAGGTGAGGAGAGTGCTGGTCTCACGCCACGCCGTGCTCTGACACGCCGCGCAGCTTCGCTTCTGCCTTCTTTCCGCCGGCAGCGACCACAAGCTCGCCCAGCCCGCGCTCACCAGGCTTCGTCGTCGCAGCGCCGTACCTGCAAAGCGCAGACGTCATGTCTGAGAGCTTCCAGGACATGTGTGCGAGCCTGCGCGATCAAATACGGGATGGACTGCAAGACACAGAGAAGAACAGCGATCGCACTGACGAGCTGGTCGAGCTTGCGGAAGCCGTGCTCACAAGGGAGCTCTATGATCGGTGAGCCTCATCGTATGTCGCCGTCACGCATGGGCTCACGACTTTGCAGCATCTTTGCGCCCGCGACTTCGCGCGACGCACGCTACGACGAAGCCTTGGCCCTCCGCATCGAGGCGCTCAACGACATGGGCCTGGACCTCGGGCACCTCGGCTTGCTCGTTCCGCAGCCAGACGAGTCCGGCCTCGACGTCGGCGCCGCACTGCGCAGCTTGGCACAGGAGTGCGGCGCTGCCCTGCAGCAGTTAAGCAAGTCGACATGCCGTTCGCCTCGCGATCAGCTTGCGGCGTTGGTCAGCGCGCACCAAGTCGTCGTCGAGGGCCTGGCGAGCCTGCCAAAGATTGAGCTCAAGGACGATGCCGTTCCTGACGCTGTCAAGATCGATGCCTCGGACGCCGCCACCAAATCGTCGCCTCCAGCGGAGAAAGCGGCCTCACCTCCCGCGTTGCCGGCCACGAAACCTCGCACATCCAGCGCCGACCTGATCCTCCCGATGCTCATCTACTCGATTGTACTGAGCAACCCGAGGCAGCTGCACAGCCACCTACTCTTCATCCAGCGCTTCCGCACCGAGAGCCTCCTGCGCGGGCAGGAGAGCTACTGTCTGGTGAATGTGCAGGCTGCCGTGGCGTTTCTGGCCAATGTCGATCCGCGAGTGCTGGGCCTCGGCGATGACCTGTCCAGGTGAGTGCCGCCGCAAACTCCATGTGCAGAGGTGGCTATGCTGATGCCGCGGCAGATTCGACAGGGCCGACGACGTGCTCCGCTCGCCGCACAGGGCGCAGAGCTCGGCAACCGCTGCGGAAGGGGCCTCCGCACCGATGCGCATCCGAGGCCGCGTGGCGCAGGAGATTGGCGAGCTGGCGGGCGTGTCGAATCGCGTCATTACCGGCGGTGAGTGCGACTTGGCACAGGCTGTAGGGTGTGGCTGATCGCAGCACCACAGTGATGGGCACCAGCTTCAGTGCCTTTAGTCGGATCATGGGCGCCGGCAATGAAGCACGCAGTATCGAGGAACCCAAGGACAGGACTCAGACTGGCAGCTCTCGCCCTGCGTCGCTGAGGCAAGGGAGCACGGGCGACCAGTGGCTCGTGCCTGAGGGCGCTCGGCGACTTGCGGGCGCCGCCGAGCACGCTTTGGAGCGAGGGCCACGCATGATCGGCGAAGGCGGTACTGACTACGGCGCCGAGGACTCATTTTCGCTGCCGATCCCGGATGCCAGGCCACCGCTCTCGGAGAAACCGAGTCTGTCGGACCGCCTCGCCTCACTCCCGATGCTCAGCCGGCTCTCCGCGACGTCGCCGAGCGGAGGCCCGCAGCGCGTGCTGTCGCCGGCACGCTCGCTCCGCGATCTGCCTGGTCCGCCGCCGCCGCTGAAGCCCGTCCGGACGCACTCGGGCAGCTCGAGCATCCCCAGTCCACTGCCATCGCCGCGGCATCTGGCCGCACCAGACCTACCCTCATCGCCGGTATGTTGTGCGACCAGCATTCAACGCATCGCGAACTGACACTCGACTCACTGCCAGGTCCAGTCGTCCTTTGATGTGCCTGCATCGCTGCAGTCTCCCTACGCACCGCTAGCGAACCCACCGACTGCTGCACGCCCGCTGCACGTCGTCCTTGCGAGCACTGGCAGCGTCGCGAGCATCAAGATTCCGCTCATCGTCGAGGCGCTGCTGCAACATGCAAACGTGCGCGTCCAGCTGGTGGCGACCGAGCACAGCCTGCATTTCTTCGACGCCGCCGCGCTGGGCGAGCAGGCGGGCTACGGCGTGCAGGATCTGGCGCAGGAGAACCGGGCGGCGGTGCGCAACCTGCCGCCCACTGCGAGGCCGCGGATGCACGTGTGGCGGGATGCCGACGAGTGGAGCTCATGGAAGAGCGTCGGCGACCCAATCCTGCACATTGAGGTGAGCGAGCGCAGAAGGGGCGCCTGCTGTTACCGTGGGCTCATCCTCGCCGCCGCACAGCTCCGTCGATGGGCCGACATCGTGCTCGTTGCGCCGTGCAGCGCCAATACGCTCGCCAAAATCACCGGAGGCATCTGTGATTCGCTTCTGGTAAGTCGCGGACCGCTGCCGTCGCAGGACGACAAGGCCTCACACTCTGCTCCAGACATCCTTTCTGCGCGCGCTCTCGCCGAGCACGCCGACGGTGCTGTTCCCGGCGATGAACACGCTGATGTACATGCATCCGCTCACGGCCAAGCAGCTGGCGATTGCGCGCCACGAGCTCGGCTACGAGGTCGTGGGGCCGATCAGCAAGCTGCTCGCGTGCGGGGACCTGGGTGAGTGTGAAGGGTGCGATGTGGGCGATGCGCAGCGATGCGATACGGACGATGATGCGGCGTCGACATGTGCTGACACGCTTATGTTCACTTTGCAGGACAAGGCGCGATGGAGGAGTGGAGCGACATTGTTGCGCTCGTCGTCAAGCGCTTCGGCCTGGTGCCACAGGAAGCGTCATCCTAGACGCGCAAAGGCGTGCATGCTCAATTTATCGCTGCTGCGCCTCGTTGCTGTCTGTGCACAATCCGCATGGTCCCCCATGTGGCGGGCCGCTGACGAGTCGATGAGCCTGGCTTCCGCGACGCAAGGCCGGACGCCTGTTCTCTCTCTGCCTCGCTGTCATGACTCGCACACACTCGCTGCAGGACCGCGATGCATTGCTACCGCACGTCGGCGGGCAGATAGCCAATCTCCTCTCCCATGCGCTCGTGAAGCAGCACCGTCTGCAGCACCGCAAGGCCCTGCCTCCAGTCGTCGATCTCCACGAGGTCGAAGGTCAGCGCCTCTCGCTGCTTGCGCTGCGGCGTCCACCGGCTCGCATGTGCCAGCCACCCGCGCCCACCGAGCCGCTCCAGCGTCTCCTCCAGGCCCTTGGCCTGCCCGACCACGAGGCCGATGTCTGCGAACAGCAGCGCCTGCAGGTCCGTCGTGCTGTCGCCGGCGTAGACGACCTTCCCCTGCCCGCCCGCCTGCCGCCAGGCCTGCGCAATCCGCTGCGCCTCGCGCAGCTTGTGCGGCGCGGTGCGGATGCCTGCCACGCCGTCGCCGGCAGACGTTGCGTCGCGCGACTTTGTCAGACGGCCAGTGCCGCGCCCCGTCGTCGCATCCGCCTCGACCTCGTTTGCGCAGATGGACGCTGGCCTCGCGCAGCCGTGGTGTGCCAGCGACGCGGCGATAAAGCGGGCGGACCAGCTGCAAGCGCCTCAGCGGGGAGCATGCCGAGCCAGACGCCGCACTCACCCGACGCTGATGATGTGCATCTCGACGCCGCGAGCGGCCAGCCACTGCGACGCTTCGCGCCAGCCGTCGCGCAGCGCCACCTCGCGTGCCCGCGCCTCCATCGCCGCCAGGTCGGCATCCTCAAACAGCCCGCCAGCCTCGATGCGCGCCTGGCTCGCGAGCTCGACGGCGTCCAGCGCCGCGAGTGACTCGAAGTGCTCGTCGAGATCGCGCGGCGGCGAGCGTGCTGCAGCATGCGCCTGCAGGTCGTCCATGTACGCCTCGCCGTACGCGGCAAAGGCAGGGCCGCGCGTCTGGGCGCCGGCGGGCGGCGCGATGAGGGCGAGCGTGTCGTGCGCCGAGAGCGTCTCGTCCCAGTCGAGCAGCAGGAGCATGGCGATGCGGCACGTGTGGAGCGACGCTGGCGTGCGTGGGAGCGAGCGATGCCGGTGAGGCGCGGCCGGGATGGCCGGCGGGAGCGAGGCTTGGCGACGTCGGCGGCGAGAAGGAGCGCAGCAGATGTGGCACCGGCGTTCGCTATTGGCGTGGTGGGCGCCCCGTTGCGTTGCGAGCGTCAAGCTGGCCGCGCTGCACCTCCACAACGCCGCTTACGGCCGACACGTCTTCTGAGGTGATCTGCGGCGCGGCGCCTGTCTGCCGCTGGCGTGTGGCTTCGCCGCGAAGAAGTGGAGCGCTCCGCGGTGCGCCGCCGCCCAGCCGCCAACTCCAACCGCCCGCAGCGCCTCGGCGTATAAGACGCAGAGCGCCGGCGCACGCCGCACCTCACACTCACACCACCACACACACACACACAGCCATGGTTACCGACTACAAGATCCTCGGCGACGCCATCGCCCTGCCCTTCAGCGGCCGCAGCGCGCCGTCGCGCTTCATGAAGAGCGCCATGACGGAGCGCCTCTCGTCGGTGCGTGCTGCTACACAGAGCCCGCGGCGCCACTGCTAACCTCTCTCTTGCAGTGGGACCAGCACGACCCGACGAACCGCGGCATCCCCTCCGACGAGCTCGTGCGCGTGTACGAGGAGTGGGGCAAGGGCGGCTGGGGCATCGTCGTGTCCGGCAACCTCATCGTGCGTCGCAGCCGCGGCGTCGCGCCTCGCCCGCTGCTCACACCCCTCCCCAGGTCGACACGATGAACCTCGAGGCGCCCGGCAACATGATCATCCACCGCTCGCAGCAGAAGCAGGACGAGCTCGAGTCGCAGATGCGCCGCCTCATCGCCGGCAGCAAGGCCGGCGGCGCGCTCTTCGTCGCGCAGCTCAGCCACGGCGGCCGCCAGGTCACGTCGGCGATCCAGCCGAACCCCGTGTCCGCATCCGACGTCAAGCTCGATGACCGCATGGGCATGAGCTTCGCCAAGCCGACGCCGCTGACCGAGGAGGGCATCCGCGAGACGGTCGAGAACTTTGCCTACGCCGCGCAGAAGCTGCACGAGTGGGGCGCCGACGGCGTGCAGCTGCACGCTGCGCACGGTGTGAGTAGCGCGCTGCCTGGCAGCACCTCGCCCTGCTCACCTTTCCCGCGCAGTACCTCCTGGCACAGTTCCTCGCGCCGAGCACCAACCAGCGCACTGACAAGTACGGCGGCTCGGTGGCGAACCGCGCGCGCATCATCTACGAGATCTTCGACGCCATCAAGAAGCGCGTCAACGACCCGAAGTTCGTGCTCGCCATCAAGATCAACTCGGTCGAGTTCCAAAAGGGCGGCTTCAGCACCGAGGAGAGCGCCGAGGTCTGCGCCGAGCTCGAGAAGATCGGCGTCGACGTGCTCGAGCTGAGCGGCGGCACGTACGAGGAGCTGGCGTTCGGCCACCGCCGCGAGAGCACCAAGAAGCGCGAGGCCTTCTTCCTCGAGTTCAGCGACGTCATCGTCAAGCAGCTGCAGAAGAGCACCGTGTGGACGACGGGCGGCTTCCGCACCGCCAAGGCCATGGTGCAGGCCGTGCAGGACGGCGCGACGCAGGGCATCGGCCTCGCACGCCCCGCCACGCAGGACTTTGACATCCCGCGCAAGCTCTACACGGGCAAGCTTGACGCGGCGCCGCAGGGCCTCATCCCCGAGGACGACTTTGGCATGACGAACCTCATCGCGGGCACGCAGATCCGCCAGGTCGGCAAGGGCCTGCAGCCGTTCGACAAGAGCGACGAGTCGGCCGTCGGCGAGTTCAAGGCGACGGCGGGCAAGTTCATGGAGGCCGGCGCCGCGGCCGCCAAGGACGGCGTCGTCAACGCCGGCTACCCGGACCACGCCGGCTCGCCGTATGTCCCGATCGACACGGCCCAGTAGAGCGCTCCTCGCGCACCCTAGACTTGCCCCACATTGCTCTCTGTCTTAATTTGCATGCATTGGTCCCCTACCCGCGGCGCTCGGCCACGCGAATGAGGTCGGCCGTGACGCCCATCGCCGTGACGGCGGCGCCGGCGCCGGCGCCCTGCACGAGCAGGGGGCGCTCGTAGCGCTTCGTCGTGAACGAGATGATGTTGTCCGAGCCCGTCAGCGACGTGGCGAAGGGGTGCGTGACGGGGTACCTGGCAGCGCACGTGAGCAGCGCCCGAGCCGGGCCACACGCCGCACTCACCGCTCGAGGCTCGCCTTCACCTCGCCCTTGAGCACGTCGATGACGCCCACATACCGCAGCACCTTGCCCTCCTTGAGCGCCTCGGCGCGCATCTCGTCAAAGTGCGCGTCAAACTCGGGCAGGCGCGCGACGTACTCCTCGCCGCTGGCAATGTCGCGCAGCGGCTCGGGCGTCAGGCTCGCCGTGGGCACCGAGAGGAAGCCCTTGGGCAGCGCCGACGTGAGCGACGGGATGAGGCGCGAGAGGATGGTCAGCTTGCGCGAGACATCCGAGCCGGAGAGGTCCGCGTCGGGGTGCGGCTCCTGCAGCGATGGGTGAGCTTAGGCCCCGGCAGCATGCACGACGGCACGCACCGTGTAGCCGTTCTCCTTGGCGACCTTGACGACCGTCGAGAACTTGACGTCGCTGCCCTTGGCCGTGCTGAACTCGTTGAAGATGTAGCTGAGCGTGCCGCTGAGCACGCCCTCGATCTTCTCGACCTCGTCGCCCGTGGCGATGAGGTCCTTGAGCGTGCCGATGATCGGCAGGCCGGCGCCCACGGTGCTCTCGCCGTACAGCAGCGGCCCGCTGGCGGCGTCGGCGGTGGCGGCCTGGATCTGCTTGTACAGGTCGAGCGAGCCGGAGAGCGCCTTCTTGTTGGGCGTCACGACGCTGAAGCCGGCGCCGAGGAGCGAGGGGTAGAAGGAGGCGACGTCGTCGTTAGACGTGTTGTCCACGACGGCCGTGTGCCGGCCTGTCTCCTTGGCGAGCTCCTGCAGCTTCGTCACGAGCTCGGGCAGCGGCAGCGCGGCCGTCGACGACGAGGCAAGCGCATCGGCCCAGCTGCCCGACGAGAGTGCGGCGGCGGCGGGCGAGAGGAGCGTCTTGCGGCTGTTCTGCAGCAGCACGATGTGCAGCGCCGGCAGCGCGCTCAGCTGCTGGATGACGGCGCTGCCCACGAGGCCGACGCCTGCGCTGTGTGAGCCGCTGCTGCACTGCAGGCGTGCCGTGCGACTCACCGATGATGGCGACGTTGATTCCCTTGCCAGACATGGTGAGTGGTTGGAGGGTGCGAGGTGTGGTGGAGAAAAGGTGGCCTGAGCGGGCGCCGCACCGCGCCGCATCTTGAGAGCTTCTCGCGCGCACGTGACGCACGCGCCGTCTCCACTGCCGCCGCCAAGGTGCCGCCGCCTTGCCCTCGCCGGCCGTGCGCGTCGCGGCCTCCTTCCCGTCCACCTCCTCCACCCACACCCTCAGCCATGTCCGACACCGAGATCGACATGGGCGCGCCCGTGCCCGCCGACGCCGGCGACAGCATGGACGTCGACCTGCCTGACCGTGCGTGCGCCGGAGCTCGGGGCTCGCCCGCGCTGCTGCTGACGCTCCACGCAGCCAACGACCCGGCGGTGAAGCGCAAGGGCCGCGGCTTCGGCGGCCGCGGCGAGGCGCACGACGGAGTGCGCGGCGGGACGTTTGAGAGCGTGGCGGCGCAGGGCACGGAGGAGCGGGCGGCGCGCTGTGAGTGGAGCAAGAGAGACTGTCCGCAGCGACGGAGACTGCGCTGCGATGCGAGCGGTCAGCCGAGGAAGCTTGCGAAGCGGCATCGCATGCTTCAGGCATCTCTTTACTGGCCACGCGCAAGTGCTGACACGGCTCGCCAGCGATCGAGGGCTGGATCATTCTTGTCACCGGCGTGCACGAGGAGGCCACCGAGGAAGAGGTGACGGACAAGTTCGCCGACTTTGGCGAGATCAAGAACATCCATCTCAACCTCGACCGGCGAACTGGCTACGTCAAGGTGAGCACTGGCCGCCGTGCCGCACACTGGGAAAGGCGCGGGCTGTGCTGAGACTGATAATTCTGCCAGGGCTACGCGCTGCTCGAGTACGAGACGCAGTCCGAGGCGTCCAAGGCGATCGCGGGCTGCGCCGCCGGCCTCACGCTCCTCGAGCAGCCGCTGCAGGCCGACTTTGCCTTCGTCCGCCCTCCCACGCGCGCGGCCAACGCCGGTGCGGCCACGGCCGGTGGCGCTGCCCCACGGGCGCCGCGGGCGCAGCTCGAGAGCCGCGACCAGCGCTCGGGCGGCAGTCTGGCGCAGCGCATGAACGGTAGCGGAACCGCAGCTGCACCGTCAAGCGGCGCTGGTGGTCTCAGGGAGCGCATGGCGCGCAGCCGGAGCCCGGAGCGGAGGTAGAGGGGCGACAGCGGGATGCGAGTGGGGCGGGGAGATGCTAGGGTCACAGCGCAATCCATCGCTGTACGTGCTCCCTGCCGCTTTGTGCCATGACGTCCGGACGAGGAGGAGCAGTGAGGAGATGTGATTCGCAGAGCCTGGATGGGTAGTAGATGCAGGTGGAGAGACAAGACGGAGCACGAGAGAGATGCAGCGAGGATGGGGCTAGGACGGGAGCGCGGGTAGTAGTGCGTGCTGGAGGTGCGGATCGGGACGCGAGAAGGCATGGTACAGAGGAGAGACACGAGGAGCGGTGGTCGGAGAGGCACGCGGGACGCTCAGTGAGCGAGGCCGCGGTTGCCCGTCGTCCGCTCGCCCTCGAGCTTCTGCTTGAGCGCGAGGAAGGCCTTGTTCTTGACGGCCTCCTGCTCGACGCATGCGTGCGTCTCGGGCAGCCGGTGCTTGCCGCAGAAGACGAGCGTGCAGTGCGGACATGCGCCCGCCAACTTCATCGCGGCGTCCTTGCACTGTCCCTCGGTGCCCGCGCCGGCCTTGCACCGCTGCTTGCCACCGCCGCGCAGGCGCAGCACGAGATGCAAAGTTGACTCTTTCTGAAGACGTGGCGCGTGTCAGACCAGATTCGGCGTGACGCTCACACGCTGCACGCACCTGAATGTTGTAGTCGCTCAATGTCCGCCCATCCTCCAGCTGCTTGCCGGCGAAAATCAGGCGCTGCTGGTCTGGCGGGATGCCTTCTTTGTCCTGAATCTTGGCCTTGACTGAGAGGCGGAGGCGAGAGGGTCAGCAAGCTGGCGACGAGCAGAAGGAGTCGGACTGGACAGTGTGCGGCAGCGAAGAGCCGCACTTGTCGGTCGCCGCCGCGTACCGCAGACGTCACCTCTTGCGCAAGCGGGGCCGAGGGCCAACGAAGTCCACAGAATGACGGCGCATCGATCGCGACCGCTGAGTGCGGGCCCAGGTGGCCCAACACGCCCGCCCGTCGCGAGCCTGAAAGACGAGACTCACCATTGTCGATGGTGTCGCTGCTCTCCACCTCGAGAGTAATAGTCTTGCCGGTGCTGCACAGGTCAGGTCAGCACGGGCGCAGCGACATGCTCGCGATGGCGCACGGCGCCACGGCGTGTCCTCAAGAGGCGCACGCCGCACGCTCCGCGCACAGCCACTCACAGCGTCTTGACAAAGATCTGCATGCCGCCGCGGAGGCGCAGAACGAGATGCAGAGTGCTCTCCTTCTGGATGTTGTAGTCGCTGAGCGTGCGGCCGTCCTCGAGCTGCTTGCCCGCGAAGATGAGCCGCTGCTGATCCGGGGGAATGCCCTCCTTGTCCTGGATCTTGGCTTTCACTGCGGCGCGTCGAGTGTCAGCTGCCGGCGCGATGACGGGTGATGAGGGCCAGCGGCGACGACGAGGTGGCGTCGGCGACGGAGCCAGACACGCGGCCTGATCGGTGCGCCACGCCATGGCGCTGTGGCACCTAGCTGCGACGCCACGTCCTCTCGCCGCTGTGCAGCCCCTCCACGCCCACCACACGCAGCGCACACACGCACCATTGTCGATCGTGTCGCTGCTCTCGACCTCGAGGGTGATCGTCTTGCCGGTGAGCGTCTTGACGAAGATCTGCATGGCGGCGGCGGGCAGCTGGGCGGCGTGGGTGGGCTGGCGAGTGGCGCGCGCGCGTGAGATAAGGCGGCGAGCGAGCGGTGGCGGCGGCGGCGGTGCTATGCACAGGTCGCGGCTAGAGATGAGCAGGCGGGGCGAGACAGCGAGAGGAGCGGCGAGCAGGCAAAACGCAGCGCCGAGGCGAGTGAGGTGATGTGGTGAGAGGAGAAGACGGAGAGGGGCAGCGGCGGCGCGGCCTTTGGGGCGCAGCAGCGCGCGGAGCGGGGGCTGCACAGCCTGAGCTGAGCGCGGGCGCGGCGTGACTCGCGCGCCCCGCTCGCCACGCCGCACCGCCCGCGCCGCCGCCGCCGCCATCATCGCGCATCCGGTTATCGTTGCGCCGCCGCCGCCGCTGCCCACACGAGCAGCCCAGCAGCGGCTCGCGTGATGGCGCCGCACGCCGCTGACCCGCATCCGCGACCGCACCCCGCCGCGAGCCCCTCGTCGGCCCGCATCGCTCGCTTGCTCGCCCTCCTGACCGCATCGCATGCGCCGCCGCGGCAGCGCTTGTCGGCCTAGCTCGGTGGAGGCACCCTCAGATGCGAAACCGAGCCGCAAGCCGTGCCTGGATCTGCGCGCGCGCGCGGCGCTCATGCGCGGCGATCCCGGCACGACCGCGGTGTGCCGCGCTTCCCCCTTTGTTGACGCCGCGCGCAAGGGGCTGCCGCGGCGCGCCGGCGGGCGCTTTCCTTTTCGAGAAGCGGCGCGCGGCGGCGGCGGCGACGCGCAAGCGGTCTCGCAGCGCCCACGCCTCTGCGCCGATCACTCGCAGCACCGGCGCCGCGCACGTGATGCGCCCTCGCAGCCGTCCTCACGTCCACTGCCTTGCCTTCCTCCGACGGGGCCTGAGGCCGGAGCTTGGCCCTTGTGGCATTGTGCAAGTCTTCACCGGCGAGAGGGAGAGGCTACAGCTTGAGGATGTTCCCAAGGGGGAGTGCTCTGGCTCGCGGGACGACACGGCCGCCGACAAGTCGCTGAACACCCGACGCCGCTCGCCAAAGACGATCGGCCGGAACCCTCGCCGGTGCAGCCCTGTGACCACCATGCCTTGGAAATTTGCCTCGCTGTGAGGGACCGTACATTCTGAGCCGAAAAGCTCCTTGCTGCTGGCGGTGCTGCCCTGCCAAGGCATGCAGCGAGCGTGCTCGGGCAACCGCGCCAGCGATCTCGGGCCGTCCACTCCGCCGGGCCGCCATGCGATGAACGGACAAGTACTGAACGGACGGGAACCGCTGCAGCACCTCCCGTCCTCGCAGCGCGTGCTGGTTGTCCGGCAGGTATGCTGCCTCCTCGCGGCCAGCATGGGCGATGCGAGAGCCCGCCCAGCGGGTGCGGCGGCGAGAGCAACACTTGTCCCACGGTCCATCGCGCGTGGCGGTGCTCGGATCGTCGGATGCGGCGCCGTCTCGCGTCGCCGTGGCATGCCAAGCCACACGCACGCACCATGCACGGCTCACCCTCTCACCTCGCGCCGACGTGCTCCAACACGAGCCCATCTTCCAGCGCACCTGCACCGCACCGCACGCCGGCCGCTCCTTTCGCTTCCCACCACCACACCCCTGCCCGCCATGCCCGCCGCGCCGCGCACGCTCTGCCTCTTCGACGTCGACGGCACCCTCTCGCTGGCGCGCCAGCAGATCAAGCCGGCGACGCTCGACGTGCTCCTCGGCCTGCGCGCCGCGGGCACGTGTGCCATCGGCTTCCTCGGCGGCAGCAACCTGGCCAAGATCCTCGAGCAGCTGCAGCTCGCCGGGCGTGCGCCGGTGCTCGATGAGTTCGACTACGGCTTTGCCGAGAACGGCCTCACGGCCTTCAAGGCTGGGCGCGCGCTCGACAGCCAGAGCTTCATCGGCTGGCTGGGCGAGGAGCGCTACAAGCAGCTCGTCAAGTTCCTGCTGCGCTACATCAGCGAGCTCGACCTGCCCGTGATGCGGTGAGTGCGCCACGTGCTGGCGCGCCGTCCACGCTCTAACAGACCCTCGACAGCGGCACATTCATCGAGTTCCGCAACGGCATGATCAACGTCTCGCCGATCGGGCGCAACGCTTCGTGAGTCGCCGCCTTGTCGCCCCGTCCGCTCTCCGTGTCCGTGGCCGCTCACGCGCATCACCTCAGTATCCAGGAGCGCATCGACTTTGAGATCTACGACAAGGAGCACCGTGTCCGCGCCAAGCTGATCAGCGCGCTCGAGGAGAAGTTCGGCTCGTGGGGCCTGACCTACGTGAGTGCGCCTGTTCGTGCTCTGCCCCGCGTATGCATCTCACACCTCTGCGCACCAGTCCATTGGCGGCCAGATCTCCTTCGACGTCTTCCCCACGGGCTGGGACAAGACGTACGCCCTGCGCCACCTCGACCTGGCGCAGTGGGACACGATCCACTTCTTCGGCGACAAGACGTACGAGGTGAGTGGTGCTGCGCCACGTCGCACAGGCGCAACGGCTGAGCCGCGCTGGCAGGGCGGCAACGACCACGAAATCTTCATCGACGAGCGCGTGCAGGGCCACACCGTCACGAGCCCCGAAGACACCGTCGCGCAGCTGCAGGCGCTCTTCCCCAGCGCCAGCTAGCCTGGCGCGCGCTCTCCGTCTCGTAGAGCAGTCCCTCGTGTCACCATACCCCTCCTGTCACCCAGCTGCCTTAGAGTGCGCCTGCGAAGCGCTTTCCATGCCACGCCTCCACAGTCATGCGCGATGCGCTCGTCGCAGTCATGACATTTCGAGCAGCTTGTCGATCGACGCCTGCACGTCGCCGTCGCTGCAGAGCGAGCGCCGTTAGCCCTGCCGCGTCTGCCCGCGGCCGCAGCGACTCACCAGCCCTCGAGCACCATCTGCACAACCTGAGGCTCGGCGTTCGGGAAGATGCTCCGCAGCTGCGTCGCAGGTCAGCGCCGCCAGCCAAGCAGGACGCGCGCAACTCACAGTCTCAATGCCGGCGGCGAGGTGCACGCGCTGGATCTCCTCGCTCTCCTCGGCGACATCCTGCGGCAGCTGCGCCGGCCGCGCAGGCGTCGGCGTCGCGGGCTCGACGTTGCGCACCGGCTGGGTGGGCGCCAGGAAGGACGGCGCAAAGTCGCTGGCAAAGCGCTGAGCGCGCGGAGCTCGGCCTGCGGCGGCCGAGGGCACGCCGAGTCCGTGCTCACCGTCCTCAGAGGTGGGCGTGCGTGCGCCACTGCCGCCTGTCATGGGGCCGTCGTCGTCGTCGTCGTCATGGTACGACTCGAAGCTGCTCTGCCGCGCCGGCGCAGGGCGCTGGGGTTCTATATAACCCGGGAAGCCCGGCTGAGCGCGCCGCCGCGACGGAGCACCAGGAGCGCCTTGTCCGCCTGCGAGCGTCGAGAACGGGCCGTGCCGCAACTCGTCGCCGGCAGGCGTCTGCGGCTCTTCGTCGTGCTCGGGGCCTCGGAATGCGCGCGTCCAGTTCGCGCCGCCGTAGCCCGACGTCGGCCGGCTTGGAGTCTCCTCCGAGTCGTTGCCGAAGAGCCCGGCGAAGAGACGACGGCCGGTGCCGCCTTGCGAGGCGAGATGGCCATGCCCGCTGTGCCCGTCGCCGGGACTGTCTGCGCCGGACGGTGACGCTCCGCCGCTACCGGCGGCGCCAGGATTGCTGTTCGGCGTGCGCACTCCATCGATGCCGTCGCTGAGAAGGCGTCCCAGCGCGCCCATAGGCCGAACGAAGCTGGCTCCGAGGCCGGCGCGCGCCACCTCGCCCGTGCGCGAGAAGAACGCCCGCGTGTCTTCCGCGATGGACATGGCCATGGGCGTCAGCGGCAGCGCCTTGGCCTGGTCGCCGTCAGAGCCCTCCTGCGCATAGGCTGCATCGTGGCTGCCGGCGGCGGCACCCGGCGAGCGTGGAGGCTGGGCGCCGCGAGGGCTGTCCTGTCCAAGGACAGGCGTGTCTGGCGGCGCAGCAGAGAGCCGCGCGATCGCGGCCTCGACGTTGCTCTCGAACTCCTCCTGCGTGATGTTCGACAGCGAGGTGTAGTCCATGGTCTCAATGAAGGCGATCGCACCCATCTGCAGGTCGCCCGTTCAGCATAGTCCCCCGACGAGCAGGGCCAGACGCACCAGACTGGACAGGTAGTAGCCCGACTCGCTCGAGAGCCGCTCGGGGTTGCGAAAGCGGCTGATGTATCTGCGTAGCGGGCAGTCAGCGCTGCGCCACGCGGCGCACGCAGCGCACTCACTCGACGTTGGAGATCAGGTTGTCCGGGCTCGAGCGCAGCACGACGAAGATCAGACACGGAATGAACGTGTCTGCGCTCTCCTGGCTCGATGCGTGCCGAATGAGCCCGAAGATGACCTTGCAGCAGTTGAGGATGCAGATGAGTTTGTCGCGAGGCGCCTTGTAGTGGTTGATCTTGAGAAGCTCTGCGCAGGCCGAACATGAGCATACGCTGCGCGTCCATATTAAGCGAGACGCCGCTCACCTTGAATCGCAAAGTCCACAAAGCCCTTGGAGTGCTCGCCCGCGGGCACGTCGAGATGCTCCTCGCCAATCCACTCAAACAGCTTTGTGCGCTGTCGGAAGACGCGGTCGCGCTCCAAGTCGTCGGTCTGCACCTTCCAGCGGCCCTCCTTGGCGATCGCGGGCGAGAAGGTGCTCGTGTAGAGGCGATTCATGATGAGCTTCTCCATCGCCTCGAGCGCATTCTCAAACTCAGGCTCGGACAGCGTCGAGAAGGGCGCCGTTTGGCGCATGATGCCAGAGATGAAGGCCAGAAAGTCGAAGATTAGCTTGGTCTGGTCCGACACGCGGTACGGCTTCCTCGTGAAGCCCTTGATGAAGCTGCGAAAGCAGGCAGGCGTCAGATCAGCGCGCGCCACACGCAAGGCGGACGAAGCCAGAGCTTGTGACGAGAGAGCTGCATCGGAGCACTCACCTGCGCACGTACTCGCCCACTGGCGCGGCACTCTTACTCCGCATCTGCTCCAGAAAGCGGTTGAAGTCAAAGGGCCGCTCCTCGCTCGCCGGCGTGCTCGGCGGCGGCCCCTTTCCTACGCGAATGTTCGAGCCCGGCGTGCGCGGCGACTTCGGAGCGCTGCCAAGCGAAGGAGTGGCTGGCGCCGCGAGGGACGGCGTGACCGGCGCCTTAGAAGGCGCAGCAGCTTCAGGCACGCTTCGCACGCTGGACTCCCCCTTTACTGGCACTGCAGGCGCGGCCTCGCTCGGAATCGCCATGAACGCCTCGTCTTCGGCTACGGAAGAAGACCTCTCCGCGGGAGGCTGTGCATCACGTACGGTGCTGCGCGCTTGCAGCTGATCATCAGAGGCGGGCTCGTGAAGCTGCGCAGGCGATGCAAGGCCGGGCGCCGGCGCAGACGCATCGTCCGTCGATGCAGCGTCGGCAGAGCCGTGCACGCCCACGCCCTGAGGCTCGTGCGTCTCTGCCGGCTGCTGCTCGCCGGCTGCGGTGGCGTGCTCCACTGGCTCTGCGCTTTGCAGCATGTCGTCCGGTGTTGTGAGCGGCGCGGCAGGCGCATCGGCAGGCGGGTCGTCGATCTGCAAGGCGTCTAGCGGCGGGAGCAGCGGCTCAGCTTTGTCCGCCGCAGGCGAGGGCGGTGCTTCGGCATGAGCGTCGCTAATGAACGCTGTAGGTGCTGCAGGTGGCCCTGCGTCCTCATCGACCGCTGCTGCAGTGGTGGAAGGCGGTTCCGCGGCTGCAGGCTTCACAGCGGCGCCATCAGCGCCGGCGGCCTCGGCAACAGCTGCACGCGGTGACGCTGCCACAGCTGCGCTCGACGCTGCGGCATCCGACTGCGAGGCTGGCTCTGCAGCCACAGAGGGCGTGTCGGTCATCGCGGCAGACGCCGCGCGCTGAGGCGCTCGAACGTGCGGCGCAGATGGAGTGAAGGACGTGCGGCGCTGGGCGTGATTGGCGCGGCGTGATGTGGCGTGAGGCGTGAGGCGTGAGACGTAAGGCGGGCGTGAAGGCGTGTGTAGCGAGCAGACAGCGAGGCGTCGCGAGCAACAGTGCAGCGCACGAAGAGGAGGATGTGGATGGGAGGAGAGTAGGCGCGCGCCGCACGGCGATGCGGGTGCGGGCCGCTGCGAGGCGCGCGCGCGGCGCGGCGGCCGTGCACACAAGACGCAAAGGCAGACGCGGCTCGCCGGCGCGCACAGCGGCGAAGCGACACGCTGCATCTTCGCGTCTCGCATCCTTCCTGCTGCACACCATCTCCCTTACCCCATGCTGCGGCGAGCGCCGTCCCTCGTAGCCGCTTCCGCGTCCTCGTCGTACATGCCCCGCACTGCCGGTGCCGCTGCCGCCCGGGGACTGCCGGCTGCTTCATGAGCGCCGCGTCCGCTGCGTTCCTGCTCGGCGTCGCGGCGTGCCTGCTCTGCCTGCTGCCTCTGCTCCTCCTCTTTCCGGCGCTGCGCTGGCGCGCCACCGCCGCTCTGCACACACTCGTGCCGGCCAGACTCGGCGTCGGCGCCATGTTCTCCTTCTTCTCCCGCTCTGCCGCACCGGCAGCGGCGCCGTCGTCGCGCGCCGGCGAGCACCATCCTGGCCTGCGCAACACGGGCAACACGTGCTACCTCAACTCCGTGCTGCAGAGTCTTGCCTCGCTGCCGGGCCTCGAGCGCTTTCTGCTGCAGCTTGAGGCCGATGCAGAAGCCGAGGATGTGGGCACGGCCGTGCGCGACGGGCTGGCAGAGGTGCTCGGTGGTGAGTGCCGACCTGCGCACGCGTCCTCCACCCCGCTAACGCCTGCGGCCCCTGCCAGCACTCAACTCTCCGCTCGACCGCCGGACTGCACTGCTGCCGTCTCTCCTGACGCGTGCGCTGTCGAACCACTCCTCGGCCGTGCACTCGCTCGTCGGAGCGCACGCGCAGCAGGATGCACACGAGCTCTTCGTCCTGCTCCTCGATGCGCTCGAGTCGGACGCACGAGCAGTGGCCGCCGAGAGCGAGGCCCGCCGACATGCACAGAGGGGTCTGCTTGCATTGACGGCTGCGGAAGTCGGCAAAGGCGCGGATTCGCGTGCCAGCCCGTCGCTTATGGACGGCGTCCCTTCCGCGAACGCGCTGCCATTCCGCGGACTCATCGCCCAGCGGACAGCGTGTGCCACGTGCGGCTACGTCGAAGCCATCAGGCACCAAGAGGTCGACGAGCTGTCGCTGTCCGTCTCCGAGTCACGCGCAGCCGCGGGCGTGGGATACGGCGGCATCTCGCTGGAGCAGTGCTTGCAGGTGTGGGGTGCGCTGGAGCGGATAGAGTGGGGCTGCTGGCGCTGCTCGCTCGTGGCCGAGCACGAGCGCCTCAGGTCGGACGTAGCGCGTCTCGAAGGCGAGCTCGCCTCTGCGGCACCAAGCACGTCTGCCAGCGGCAAGAAGGCAACGAAAGCCACGCAGCGCAGACGACGCCTGCTCCGCGAGGAGTCCACTGCATTGGCGCTCGTCACCGATGCGCTGAAGAGCAATGCGCACGAGGGCGACCTCTCGCTTCCACCGACGCTGAAGGTGCCGCGCGTCTACTCGCGCTGCGCCACGAAGCAGGTCCTACTGGCGCGACCGCCGCCTCTGCTGGCCATCCATCTCAATCGCTCCGACTACTCTGCCTCGAGCTTCGGCGCGAGGAAAAGCAGCACGCCTGTCGGTTTCGGGGAGTGGCTTGACGTGGCGCCGTTCTCCACGCACGGCAAGCTTGACGTCGATCCCTGTCGCCCGCTGGCACCGGCTCAGGCGACACGGCAAAAGGGCCTGCGGCACTGGTATCGGCTGCAGTCCATCGTGGTGCACTACGGCGCTCACGCCTTTGGGCACTACGTCGCCTACCGTCGGCTCCCGGCTGCAGCTTCTCAACCGCACGCGGCCGACAACTGGGCGCGGATCTCTGATGACTCCGTGCAACGGACATCGCTGCGTGAGGTGCTTGCGCAGCAAGACAGCGTCGTTCTGCTCTTCTACGCGCGCGGAGATACGCTGGGCGATCTCGTGCACGATACTTCGCATGTCTCGGTCAGCAGCTCGACGGCGGGACGCAAGAGTGCTCCCGCAAGCAACGGGCATTCTTTCGCCCACGCTAGCGGCGCCGCCGACGACACGCAGACCAGGGCACAGCGCAGCCCATCCGAAGAGAGCGCCTACACGCCCAGGGTGGTGCACTCCTGGAACTCTGCGGCCTTTCTGCCGGCGGCCGGGCTGCAAGGGCTCAGCGGCGCCGACGTGCCGACGCCTGGCGAGGACGCGACGATGCCGCGCGATGCAGCCTCATCAAGTCTCAATGGCAGCGTCACGCCGGCCCCAGGCGAGAGGAGCCAGACGCGCGTGCGTAGCTCGAACGGAGCCAACGGCTGTCAGGCCGATGCGAACGCCGCAGCGCACCAGCAGTCAGCAAACGAGCCGCCTCTCACGAGCAATCTGGCGGGCGCCAAGAAAGTACTCGTCAACGGGGTCTCTCGCGCTGCGAAAGACGTGCAGGAGCAGAGCGTGGGCCCAGATTGAGCAGCTCGCGCCCCCGCACCGCGCTCACGCATCATCGCCGCAACCGGCACAGACGTCCTCGCGATTGGGCATCCCTCGCGGACACTCAGTTGAGCGAGGGCGCAGCTGCGAGACCAAACAGGGCTGCACGGGAGCCGCCCGATCGAGCGCAGGCCGTGCCTCACGCTCACGACACACTGCGCCTCGGCCCTCTAGTGCACCCTTGCGCCCGCGCGTAGCTCGGCCATCAACAAGCGAAAGCGGCGAGCACCGAGCGGAACGCCCGCCCCTCGCCAGCGTATTGAGCATTCGCTTGTCATTATCTCAATGCATGATGCGCGACCCGCTCTGGCCTGCTCAGAGCGGCTTGATGTGCGGGACCGGGCCGTACGCGACGATGCGCGAAGGGTTGATCTGCTTGTGGCTCTGCGTGTAGTGCTTCTTGATCGACTCGAAGTCGGTCGTGTCCTTGAAGGCGGGGTAGTTCCAGTACAGGTTGCGCACCCTGCGGCGAGACGTCAGCAAGGGGCAGCGGCAGTCTGCACGCCGCAACGCACCAGCGGTGCAGCTGCGGGAAGTCGGCACGAATGGTGCCGAGGTTGCACTTGAAGTGAAGCTGGCCGGCTGCGTGTTAGTTGTCGGAAGCATGCTGGAGAGGCAGCTGCACTCACGACGTAGACGGGGTCGAAGCGAATGATCGTGCTGTGAGAGACGCATGCGTGAGTGTGGAGCAGAGTTGCGCTGGCGGACTGTCCACGCACGTGAACAGACGAATGTCGGCCTCGGTGAGCTGTCCGCCGACGAGGAACTCGCGGCCATCCTCGAGGATCTTCTCGACGCGCTCAAGCGACTTGAACAGCGGCTGGACGGCCTCCTCGTACGCCTGCTGAGTCGTCGCGAAGCCGCTGTGCAGGATAGTATTAGTGAGGCGCGCACGAAGCCACGACGAAGCACGCACGACTTATACACTGCAGAGGGGTCAGCATTGGCCCGCACAGGAGCGAGAAGACCACTCACCGCCGTTGTTGATGGTGTCGTAGACCCATTCGTTAAGCTCGTCTGCACGCTTGAGAGTCAGCAAGACCGGACTGGACGGCGGAAGTGATTCTGGATGTGCTGACCAATCTCCTTGCGCAGCTTCTCGGGGTAGAAGTCGAGATCCTTCGTCTCGGCTGGCAGGAACTCGTTCTGGACCGAGAGCCCGTCGTCAGCATGGCCCTCGACAGCTACGCGCCTTCAGGCAGACTCACGAAGCAGCTGTTGAAGAAGCGGATGATCTCCGAAGACTCGTTCGACACGATCGTCTTGCGCTCGTTGTCCCACACGATGGGCACTGCCACACGAGGAGCGTCAGCCAGCAGCTACAGCTCGAGCGTCGATTCACTCACCTGTGCAGCGAGCGTCGTAGTTCTACACACAGCGTGTTGGCCGTCAGCATACCTCTGGACAGGCCGACGCGGCCGACGCACCGAGTCGGCGGTCAGGTAAAGCTCGCGGATGCGGCGCGTCTGCTCGTGGCCCGGGATGTTGCAGCCGGTGCCGTGCGCAGTCTCCACGCCATCAGTGGCCTTGTCGTCGTACGGCACAAAGGACCAGCCCTCGGCGCCGAGGAACGAGTCGACGGTGACGAGCGGGAGCAGGTCCGGCACCTTGTCGAAGCCCTTGAGCTGGCGCACGATCATAGCGCTGCGCGACGAGCGGGTGAGCAGCAGGACACAGGGTGCACCGCGCCGCAGCACGCCACACCACCGACGCACCGGTGCGCCCACGGGCAGGCCAGCGCGGCGGCGAGAAAGTAGCGGCCCTTCTGCGGCTGAAAGGAGGCATGGCCGGGCGCGATCTCGTCGCGGAACGACGACTCCTGGCGGCGGAAGCGGCCGTCGTTGGAGGACCACTTGGTGCTGCCGTCCTTGTGCTCGGCGGCGGAGGACATGCTGGCGAAGAGGCGGCGGGGCGTGCGTGCGGCGGCGGCGAGGGCGAGGCGGCTTGCAGGCTGGAGCATGCGCAGGGAGCGAGAGGTCGGGAGCAGAGCGGCAGCGGGCGCGAGGGCACGGACGGCAGCCGCGCGCGGTCGTGCGGCCTCGGCCGTAAGCAGGCTGCTGCTCCACACGCGGCTGGCATCGTGTTTCCCACGGCCTCTGCGCCCGTCCCCATCTCCCACACCTGCAGCCAGACCGCCCCGATCTGCCCTTGTACACATGTGACTACGCCAAGATAGCCGTCAATATCCAGTGCGTCAGATGTCTGACCAACTGAGCTCGACCACGGAAGCTGACAGGGAGCAGGGCTCAGCGCTACCTTCCGAGTGTTGCACGGCAAAGCTTGGGGTTGACTTTGCGCGACCCGTCGGCTTGCGATGCCATCTGTCCGGGTTTTCTAGCACGACACAGAAGCCATGCTGTATGCCCAGCATGCAGCAAGCAGATTCGTCGACCTCGAACGTCGCTCCAGATATGCAGAGCTCAAAGACAGGGCCATGACTCGCGCAGGGTGCTGCTCACAGGTGCGGCGGGAAGATGTCGCCCCCGGAAGAAGCGGAGCGAGGCCGCGGGACCGACGCCGGCTTGGCCGCGGCGGACGCGCCGGCGATTTCTTGACTCGGCGCCGCGCAACTTATCAGCCTCGCGGTGGCCTCGGCCTGACTCGACGCGCGCCTCGAATCACCAGAAGAAGCGCCAACGCACCTGCTTCCTCTTCCCCATCAACCCCCGCCACATACAACACCATGGCCCCCTCTGCTGCTCCCGCTGCGGCCCAGTCCGCCGCCGCGTCTGCCAACGGCACGGCCAACGCCGCCGGCTTCGCTGGCTTCGCCAAGGCGCAGCCCGGCTCGTCGGCGCGCGCGGCCGGTGCGAACCTCGACGTGGCGGCGATGCTCTCCGAGGCCGCTCGCACGCGCCCGCCGTCGGCGATCCGCTCCCTCTTCCCCGCAGAGCTGCTGCCCGGCATGCTCTCGTTCCTTGCCGGCAAGCCGAACCCGCAGACGTTCCCGCTCAGCGCCATCACCCTCACCGTCGCGCCCGCGCCCGGCGCCAGCGCGCCCGTCGACGTGCCCATCAGCGGCGCCGCACTGGCCGCCGGCATGCAGTACGGCCCCACCAACGGCATCCGCGAGCTCAACGAGTGGCTCGTCAAGTGGCAGGAGCGCATCCATCGCCGCGCCTGCCCGGCTGTCGGCACCACAGCGCGCCCCGGCGCCGGCAATTGGCGCGTGACCATCGGACAGGGCAGCCAGGACCTGCTCACCAAGGTGCGCCGCCGCGCCATGGCTATCGGGCTGCACACGCTGACCAGCTTTCTCGCTAGACCTTCACCGCCCTGCTGAATCCCGGTGACAGTGCTCTGATTGAGAGTCCCGCATACACGTGAGCCTGGCGGCAGCCCAAGAATCACTGCCCACATGCGCTGACGCCTTCGTCGCAGCGGAATTCTGCCACAGCTGAGCACGCTTAAGGCGAACCTGGCGCCTGTCGCCTCTGATGCAGAGGGCATGTGCCCCAAGTCGCTGCGCTCCATCCTCGCGAGCTGGCACACGTCGCCGGCAACGCGCTCGCATCCGTTCCCCAAGTTCGTCTACACGACGCCCACCGGCGCGAATCCGGCGGGCACCACGGCCAGCGAGCAGCGGAAGCGCGAGGTGCTGGCGGTGGTCCGCGAGTACGGCGTACTGCTGCTCGAGGACGACCCATACATCTTCCTTGGCTTCGAGGGCCTGGGCGAAGACCCGGTGACGAGAGACCGTGGGCGCAGCTACTTCAGCCTCGAGACGGACGGGCGTGAGCAGGCCGGCGATGGCTTTGTGGCACGTTTCGACAGCTTCTCCAAGGTGCGCCTCAGACGCGAGCGTGTCGTCCATACGCCTGCTCACGCGCCTTGTGCAGATCATCGGCGGCGGCCTGCGCATCGGCGTGCTCACCGGGCCGACGGCCCTCGTTGATGCTGTGGACCTCGACACGTCCTCGGCCAACCTGCAGCCGAGCGGTGTTGCGCAGGCTATCCTCCTCGCCCTGCTCCAGCACTGGGGCCAGGACGGTCTGCTGCAGCACGTCGATCGCGTCGCGTCCTTCTACCGCGACCGGCGCGACGCATTCGAGCAGCACGCGCACGCGATCCTTGGCAGTCAGGGCGGCCAGAAGGCGGTGGCCGAGTGGGTCAAGCCCGTTGCAGGCATGTTCCTGTGGCTGCGGCTCAAGCTGCCGCCGGCAGAGGGCGCGCCGGACGGCGACTCATTCGCGCTCATCTCGGAGAAGGCCAAGGCAGCCGGCGTGCTCGCCGTGCCCGGCGTGGCATTCATGCCCGACGGCTCAAAGACGCCGTACGTGCGGACAAGCTTCAGCATCATCGACGAGAAGGATGTCGCGGAGGCCATGCGGCGGCTGCGCTCCGTCGTCGAGAACGCGTGGGCCGAGCAGGGCCTCGAGCTTCCATAGACAGCGCGCGCGGCGGACTGCAATAGACGTGCATGTGACATTACCAGCGCTGTGCCGAAGCGTGATGCAGAGCGGTGCTACGCCTGCTGCAGCAAGAGCCACCACAGGAGCACCGGCCAGAGTACAGAGAGAGCATCGTGCGCAAAGGTCGGCAGGGTGGTGTCGGCCGCGGCGCTTCTCCCGCCGAAGCGGATGCGCCGTACCTTGTCGGCGGTGCTCTCTTCAGCCTCTGCAGATTCGAGATCCACCAGCTCCCAGCCGTCCTGCGTGTGGGCGGCGTCGCTGCGGAGCGACCGCGGCAGCGGCGGGGCGCGCCGCCTGCGGGCAAAGTTGCGCAGGCCGGAAAAGCGAAGAAGGGCGACCGCCGCGAGTGTTGCGAGAAGAAGGAACGGGTAGTCGTGCGTCCAGGTGCGGACCTGGTCTGGCAGCAGACAGGGCGTGTAGAAGGCACTGGCCCGCTCGCTCGTCGTTGCCGGCAGCAGGTCTAGCCGTGCGTAGCCCGGGCGACGCACGCCCTCCGTCATGGAAAAGGCCTTGAGCGTCAGCTCAGGCACCTGGGCCGGCGCGAGCCAGGGCAGGTTGGCGAGCCGGACGCTGGAGTTGCGTCCGCTGACCGAGTGCAAGACTTCGCAGTGGTCGTGGTCGTCTCCGCTAGTGGAAGGATTAGCACGGGCGAGGCGGCGCACCACGAGCGACTTACGAGAACACGGCATCCGGCTGGACCTTCTCCAGCACCCAGCGCGACGTTGCCTCTGACAGCTCGTTCTGGTACGTGTTTGCTCGATCTCCGCCTGCCGTCATCAGTCTCGGCGACTCGCGCACCACAGAGTGCGTCGCGCCTCGTAGATCACACGACGTATCGGCCGGGCGATGCAGCGGCACGTGGAGGAGGAGCAGGCGCTGCGCTGTGACGGGAGAACGGTCGTCATCAGATCGGCAGGCTTGCGAATCCCGTGATGCTGCCGTTACGTTCGCCCGCCTGCTCTGCTCTGGCACTCACTATCTGCTGCGGGCGCAAAGCTCTGCACCAGCGTCCACACATCGCGCTCGCGAGGTGTCATCTGCGCTGGGTCGGTCCGCCCGCTGCGCTCCAGCGACACCAGCGCCAGCGCGTCCAGGAGCACGATCTCGTGACTTGGCGAAGCCTGGCCGCCGAGACGTATCGGCAGGACGGCATTCGTGCTTCTGTCACCGCTGCCGACGGAGGTATCGATCTCTGGGCGAGGTCGATGCCCGCCGCGTCTCGACCCCTCAGCCGGCGCCCAGACACCGCCGCGCTGGTTCTTCGCCAGACCGAACGAATCGAGCCAGCGCGCGTCGGCGCGAGGATCGACAGGTATCAGGCTCGAAGCGCCGATGCCTAGGTCGTGGTTGCCGGGTAGGTATGCCGCGGGCGGCGACGGGCTGAAGAGCGAGCGGAAGCGATGCACTAGAGCTGTCCACCTGAGCGACCGCATGAAAGCGCAGTGTAAGCAATCCCGCCGGATAGCAACGCAGTCAACGCTCCCAGCGCGAGGCCGCGAACCTGCGCGAGCACACGCACTCGCTGTCACTCATTGTCCGACGTCCGCCGTCTGTGAGATCGCCCGCCCAGATGACGGCATCCTTGCGCCAGCTGGCGCCCATCCACGCGCGCCGCGCGTAGGTGTCGCTGGCCCACCGCGCGATGCGCCGCAAGGGTGCGCTCAGATGCGGGTACGTGTGCGAGTCGATGAGCTGTGGATCGGCGGCAATGAGGATGCGGAGAGGCCGCACGGCCGCTGCATGTTGCCCGGGCTGCGCCGGCAAGCGGCGGCTCGAGCCGGCGGCGCAGGCGTAGAAGCGCAAATGCTCGTAGTCGAGGAGCACAAAGACAAGCAGCAGGCGCAGAGCTTGCAGCACAGGCGGCGGCGCGGCGATCGCGACGACAAGAGCGCGAGGGAGTGCGGCAAGGCGCACGGCAAGTGGCAGAGGCATGGCTCCGGCTTCGCCAGGCACGGCTGCCGCGGCTGCGAAGCCGTCGCAGTCGGCACGGGCAAGGCCGGCGGGCAGGTCCGCCTCGCGGTGGTGCAGAGCTACCTCAGAATGTCGCAGCCGCCTTGCTTGCCGTCCGCCGACCGCGATTGGGAGGGACGTCCCTCGTGGGTCAGGCGCGCTGCGGGCCGACTGGCGGGACTCGCGGCGTCGCCCGTGCTTCCGGCCTGGTGCGGAGAGAAGAGCGAAGCTGAGTGCGGCTGCATGCGCAAACACTCGCGGCGCGCGGTGGGATCAGAGTGCGATGACGGATTGGGCTAGCCGCCTCACGGCATGCGGCGAGGGCTTGGGACACGGCGTCGTGGTAGTGGGTAGGGCAGGAGCGGCGCTGGTAAAGCCGTGGTAAGGGTGCGCGCACGCTCCCGCTGCCGCGACAGAAGAGTCGCGCGCGCACGAGCCAGCTCGACGCGCGGCCCACGCTCACGCTCAGCCAGGCCGGCCACTGCACTCTGCTCCACCATCACACACCTCCGCCCTCCTACACCACTCAGCCTCAGCCTCTCCCGCTGCTGCACGAGCATTGCACCAGCTTTCAGACACATCCGCCTCGCTTCCCCTGCACCAGCCGCGCGATGGACGCCTGTCTCGCCCGCTTCGCGCCGGGCCACGCCATGCCGGCGCTCGCGGACGAGGACTTCAACGCAGCCGCCGCTGGCCTCGCGCCCAGTGCCTCGGCGCTGCCCGGCACGTTTGCATTGCCCGCCACGGATGTGAGTGCCTGAGACTGCGCTGTGGCTCTTCGCGCGTCCGCCTGTTGATGCGGCAGCGCTCACCACTGCGCCCGCGCACGCAGCCCGGACGCTTCCTGTCGCAGTACACCGACGTCGACTCGTCAAATCCCGGCGCGCGCATCAAGCTCAACCACGGCACCACGACGCTTGCGTTCCGCTTCAAGGGCGGCATCATCGTTGCGGTCGACTCGCGCGCCACTGCCGGCAGGTGAGGGTGTCTGCGACGCCTCGCCGTGCCCAGGAGCGCCCTGACACTCTGCTCGCCCAGCTACATTGCGTCCGGCACGGTCAAGAAGGTCATCGAGATCAACCCGTACCTGCTCGGCACCATGGCCGGCGGCGCGGCCGACTGTCAGTACTGGGAGACGTACCTCGGCACGCAGTGCCGCCTGCACGAGCTGCGCAACAAGGAGCGCATCTCGGTTGCCGCGGCGAGCAAGTACCTGAGCAACCTGGTGTATGGGTACAAGGGCATGGGCCTGAGCATGGGCACGATGATCTGCGGCTGGGACAAGACGGTGAGTGTGCAGCTTGGCGAAACGGGTCTCGCAGAGCAGCGTCCGCCCTGCAGAGCAGCGTCCGCCCTGCAGAGCAGCGTCCGCCCTGGAGCGAGACGCGTAAGCGAGGCCGTCGCTCTACGGTGCACTACGCTTCTGCTGGTCGAGACAACCCAGAGAGCCACGAGCAGCCGGCGACTGACACACGACCGCTCCCTCGCAGGGCCCCGCGCTCTTCTACGTCGACTCCGACGGCACACGGCTGAAGGGCGACGTCTTCTCCGTCGGCTCGGGCTCCACCTTCGCCTACGGCGTGCTCGACCAGGGTTACCACTGGGACCTCGAGGACGCCGAGGCACAGGAGCTTGGGCGTCGTAGCATCTACGCCGCCACACATCGCGGTGCGCACAGCCTGAGGTCCGTCACTTCATACATTCGCTCATCGCACTGCCTCCACAGACGCATACTCGGGCAACAGCATCAACCTCTACCACGTGCGCGAGAACGGCTGGGAGTTCATCGCGAACTACGACGCGGCAGCACGTACGTCGCACCCCTGGCCGAGCCTGTACACTGTGCTGACCATGCCCTCCCCGCACCAGTCCACTACGACGGCCCCGGCGACGTGCCTGGCGCCCCGGGCGGCGGCTACGGCTGGGCTGTGCGGACGGAGGGTCTCTCGAGCAAGCTCGAGGCCACCGCCGGCCAGCAAGAGGCGGGCCAGGCCGGCGCGCTGGCAGACGCCCAGCCGCTCAGCGCACAGGTGCAGCCGGGGCAAGCATGATGAATGACACTGCATCTGTTCGTCTCGCTCTGTCTCCCACCAGTGTGCACGCTGGTGGGGTGGGTGCGAGGGATCTCGGCCGCTTGATGACGGGCTGGCGACAACCCTATGCTTCAGCAGCGCTTAGGCGGCTGTCCGGGCGCAGTCGTCCTCCACATCGCTACAGCCAGCTCTATAGGGCTGTCACGCCGCCTGACAAGCTGTAGACCGTCTCCTCAGTGAGATAGCGCTCAAGCGCGCGATGGCGCCAATCTGAGCAGTCCATGGCGCCTGTTCATGCAGCCGAGAAACGCGCCGCGAAAACTCATGGCTGCCAACGCCTTTGACGGCGCGCTTGCACAAAAGAACGCGGCACTGCGGCGCGTTGGCGCCATTTGCGCGCGGTGAATTTGTGTCCGGCGGCCAAAACTACGCTGCGGCAGCCTCGCGCAAGCTCAGCTGCGCTGGCTGTCGCTGCAACGAGCATCTCACCATCACATAGCTCCCAGTAGTCTCCGGCTGTTGACCTACGGATGCGGCGGCACGCCGGCGCTGCGGGCAGCAAAGACACGCACATTGGATCGCGCACGCTCTGCCTCATGAGTGCTAGGCGTGCTGCTCATGACAAGACGGCTAACAGATGGTGCTCCAGCAGCAAGCGCAGGTCGAGCAAGAGAGAGGTGTAACAAGGCTGAGGCACGGTGTGGCAGCCGCCCTGGGCAACGCGCAGCAAGTGACTGACCTTTGCCCCTCGCTGCAAACTCATAAGGCCTTGTGTCGCATCTCAAGCGCTTCAGCAGGACTGCTGACTGCTTCACTCTGCTGACTGCTTCACACTCGCCACCAATGCGTCGGTCCGCCTGTGTACCAAGCAACAAGCTGATATGCACATTCTGCGCAATGAGCTGTCGCTCAGCAGGGTTGACAAGACTGCAAGTGACCGCGCTAGCGCACATGGAGCGCTACAGCAGACATCACTTCAGCAAGACGCTGCACGGAGCTCACTGGCTGCGTACAGAGCCGCACGGAGCGCCTGGGGAGTAGCGGAGCCGTTTTGGCGTGTTCTGCTGCTCAGGAGGCTCAAAGCCGACCGCGAGAGGGTCTGGACGCGTTGCCGCGCCGCGCGTCGGCGACTTGCTGCGCATTGTTCCGCAACAGTGAGTGGTGTGGCAACAGGTGCAAGGCCGTGCTGACCTGCTCGGCGCAGCGCATGCATGACTGCTGCGGCTCACCCCTGGTTCTTCGTCGTCGACTCGAGCCGCGCCCGCGCCGAGGAGACGGTGTGCGCCGTCTGGGTCCCACAGAAGGGATGGTGAAACGGCGTAACATTGCGGGAACGATGAGAGTGACGTGACGGCTGCTGCGCAGCGGGACGAGGCAGGCTACATGCAGGAGGTATGATGGCTCGGAACGTGAATGAGTGTGGTGGCGGCGATGGCCCGCAGGCGGTGCTCAGGCACGCTGCGTCAGAGCACGACTTCCCGGCACTGCAGCGTATCCGCCAGTGACGAGCTTGCCGGCCTTCTCGAGCGCAGAGACCAGCACGCCAGGCTGAGGAAGGGTGGGTGAGCGACGTCGGAGGGCTGCAATGGCAAGCCTACCTTCAGGTTGTCCTGCGGCACGAGTCCGCGGTTGATGAGGAAAGACGTCGCATAGACGGGCGCCTTGGCCGAGAAGCTCAGTGCCGCCCACACGGCCTCGGGCACGTAACGCGGGCGCTGCGGCGCGAGGCCCGTGTCGATGTCGTCGTCGACCTCGTCCGCCGGGGCGCCACCGGGTACCGCATCGGCGGCCACGTCCCAGATCTGCTTGGGCGTGATCGGCGAGGACATCTGCGTCTTGTACCAGCGCAGCTGGCGCTCTGTCGGCAGCAGGCTCGCCTCCGTGGCGTTGCGGAACAGCTGCTCCAGCGCGTCGGGGTCGTGCGCACGCAGTTCGGCGAACTGGCGCGAGGTGCTGTTGTACTGGCCGCCGACAATGACTGAGTGGTGAAGCGTCTCGTGGTTGTTGCGGCGGTCGTTGACCATGCTCTAAAGCTCTCGGTGTCAGGTCAAGAACGAGACCGAGGCGTGGGGCACGACCCACCGACCAGGCCGTCGAGCCAGACTCGAGGCTGCGGATCTTGGGCACCTTCATCACCTGACGCGTCTCCTGAAGCCTGCGCGGCGTCAGCCGGTGTGGTGCAGATGCAGCGTCTGAAGGACTCACTCGAGTGCGATGCGGCTGGGGTGCTGCGGCTGCTTGCCCCACCGGTGGCGACGGTCCTGCATCTCGCGGATGATCTTGAGGTCGACGTCGATCAGCGGGATCTCGCGGTCGGTGAGGTTCGCAACCATCCAGGCGAGCGTAACGTCGGACAGGCCGTGGAAGCTGCGAGAGATGTGAGTGCACGCACTGCGCCAGAGGAGCCGCGCGGACACACCTCTTGCTGCCGCCGCAGTCCGAGTGCGAGCCCTGGAACCAGCACTGGCGCAGCACCTGATCCTGACGCAGCTGCAAGTCGTCGAGGATTTAGCGGTGGAAGCGCCGCGGCGCAAGACGGGCCTCACGATGCGGTCTGCCTCGCTCTCCTTGTTCGGGTCAGGCGTGTACCAGCGCGTCACGCTGAGAGGCAAGGCGTGTCAGCGGTAGGGCGGAGAGCCCGCTGCGCGGCGCACATGAAGTCCTTGCGGTCCTCGAAGAGCGCCATGGCGTTGAAGGCGAACTTGACGCTGGGCGCGAGCATCGGGTCGAAGTCGCCGTAGTAGCGCGTGAGCTCGGGGCTCATGAAGTGGCCGGGGATCTGCGAGGCTGTCAGAGAGTGTAGAGGCACGGCTGCACCAGCGCGACTCACGCCCTTGGCTCCGACGGTGTCCCACACGCCGCACACCTTGACGTTGGGTAGCTGGATGCGGCCCTCCTTCGTGCGGGCGTCCTTGCGGCGGATCCAGGCTTCGATGTTGGCGGGCAGCGGCGTCTTGTTGATGTCTGCGACGGCGCGCATGCACGTCACCTCCGTCTCTTCGGCTGCGGGAGAGAAAGTGTCAGGGAAGGACAACGTGCTGCAGCGGCTTGCTGACCGTTCAGGCCGGGCCAGAGGCTGTGTACACAGCGTCAGCACTCATCAGCCAAGAAGACACGTGGTTGCTCACCCCGTGGCGCGGTGCATCATCTCGGCGCTGTGGATGATGGTCTCGGGCTTGCTCGGGTCGCGCAGCTGGTACGCCTTCCAGCAGGGCATCATCGCCAGCGCTGCGTCGCTCTTCTTCATGAGCCCGGCGTAGTTGATGTAGCCGACGAGGTTGCGCTGCGGGGGCGGTGTGAGGTGTGTGCATTGCGGAACCCCGGGCGGCTCACCCACCGCCGTGTATGCGCCGCGAGAGAAGCCGAATGCGTTGATCGAGTCGCCCGGCTGGTAGTTGTCCACGAGGAAGCGGTACGCTGTGCGAAATTGAGCGGGGCACCCCTGCGTGCAGCTCGGCAACTCACCATCGGCGATCTTGTCCTCGATGCCGGCGCCCGTTGCGCCTTCGAAGAGGTACGAGGCCAGGCTGCGGACCGTGCCGAGGCCGGACTGGTAGAAGACGATCTGGCGCGGGTAGAGGCCGTGCTTGTTCGGCACGCTGGCCGCGGGCTTGATGGCCTGCGCCAGGATCTGGAGAGCATGATGTGAGCTGCAGGGCCAGGGCGAAGGAGAAGTGCGCAGCGCACCGCGACGTTGGTAAAGTAGTCGGCGTCGTCGTCCTCGACAGTGAGGCTGCCGTCGCGCAGCACCGTCGAGACCTTGCGGCGCGACTGCCTGGCGCAGAGAGCAGCGTTAGCGTGTGCAAGCATCGGTAAAGCGACATCTGCTCACCACGTGCCGTCGCAGAGGACAATGAGGCGCTGCTCGGGGCGGTGCTGCTCGGGCAAGTTGCCGGCCTGGGGGTGCTTGGCCTGCGGCGTCACTGGCGCAGTGATGAGCAGCTGGGCGCTGGGCGAGGGCGGCACGGCACGCGAGCTCGAAGGCGAGGCGGCCGACGGCGAAGCGGCAGCGGTTGAGGCGAGAGCGGTTGAGGCGGGAGCGGTCGAGGTGCTCGCAGGGTTCTCGATCGTGGCCGTCTGCGCTGCGGCACGGATGGCGGAGGTGGACGCGGTCTTGCCCGAGGGCGTCGTCGGGGCGGGCGTCATGGTGGATGGCGGCAGGTCGTGGTGGGAGGCGAGAGGCAGCGCTGCGCACCGTGCCCTATATAGGCGCATCCCCTTGCGCCTTTCGGCGCCTCGGACGGGCCGAGACGGGCCTCCTCAGGCGGCCGTCCGCTGCGGCGTTAAGGGCGAGCTTGCGCACCTCCACGCGGCGGTGCGGCACGGCATGCGGACGTGCGCAGCGGCATCGTGCGGCGCGACAGCGTGGGAAAGAGGGCAAGCGCGTGCGGGGCGGAATCGTGATTTCCAGCCGCTGCGCAGCCCCGAACTCCCTGACCTCCACGTTCTCGGCCCTCCACCGCCCCATTGCGGGCGCCTGTCCGAGTCAATTCAGGCTCGATATTCCGCTCCAGACAGGCTGGACAGAGAGAGCCGCTTTTCTTGACTCAGATCCCGCAGGGGGTAAGCGTCGTTAGCAAGAGAGGCAAAGAGCTGAGGGCTAAAGGGTTCACTTGCCCTCGTCTCGCACTTCGCGCCTGTGAGGGAGGCCAATCCCAGCGCACACTTCGGCCCGAGCGACTAATGCTGAAACACACACCGTGCAGTTATCATGTGTGGCTGGAGAAACGAATCGAGGCGCATATGCTGCGGGTCGCAGCACCCCGGTGGATGTCCAACGACGCATCACGCGCGGCCGTGCGAGCCTGCCTGTGCGTCGAATGTCGAGCTCTGATGCGCATTCTGGCCCACACTGCCCCGACGGCGCAGGAGGCCGCCATCGCAGCGGACTGAGGTATGGCGTCTCGCGCGCAGTCGAACGACATCAGCAAACGATGGGAATGGCCGGCCCAGCCCGCCGCTCTGCAGCTGAGAGCATCGGAGTGCCACCACGAACAGCCGCCTTTGCACCGCCTTCAGACCTGTCATCAGCTGCACAGCGCCAGGCTGCGGCGATGGAGGTGCACCTGAGAGCGGCTCGCAGTCGTCGTGATAACGCATGACCTGCCGCCACGCCGAGAGTTGCTCTGCACGATCTCGGCGGCTTTGCAAGTGCTGCCCTCGACGCAACGACTCAGCGCTCAATGGCGCACGCGGAGTACAATCCGGAGCGAGATAAGCGACGACCAGCGCAGCGAGCAACACTCGCGTTCAGCAGCGAGCGAATTCCGTGTTCGGCAGCGAGCGACTTCCGTGTTCAGCTCCGTACATCTGTCAAACGGTGCATGCGTAGTTGCGCCGGCTGCTGTGTCAAGACGCTCGTGACGGCCGAGGGCTTCTTGAGCTCAAGACCACGAGCCTGCATCTGCCTGGCCGCCTCAGCTACGCGGCGGCGGAAACCTTGCGTGTTCGGGCGAGCAACGCTTCCGAACCGCACCGCTCGCACCGCCTCGCTGGGACTTCGCACGCCGGCTTGTACAGTGCCGGCGCCCGTCTACTCGCCCCACTTGCCTTATAAGCGCTGCCGTGCCTCACCTGCCCTCGCGACCACAATACCAGTCCAGCACGCCGAGGTTTGGCGCGCTCACGCTGGTTCGGTGACTCGAGTAGCATTCTGCCTTCCCTTCCACCATGCTGCCGGCACCATGTCTGCCGGCAGCTACGCCCTGTGCATCGAGAGATGCGTGAAGACCGGGGCGCTCATTTCTTTGTTTCCCGGAAGAGCACGTGCTGCTTCACTACGGTGCATGAGAGGGTCAGCGTGCGCCGTCCCGCGGCCGAGTCGGCCAGAGGCAAGCGATCCTTCTACGCAGCAGTGTGAAGAGCAGACTCGCAAGAATGCACAGCATGATGACTTGCTGCTTCCGTCTGCGCAGAAGGCCTCTCGACACAGCTCCCCGGCTTTCGCTCCCCACCCAGCAGACCGCAGCGCCCGACTCACCCTTGGGGTCGTACTTGCGCATCACGATGCGGTCGGCAGTGCGCAGCCGCGTGGTCGTGTAGAAGTAGCCCGTGCCGGCAGTCGACATGAGGCGGGCGATGATGACGCGCGCCTTGGACTTGGCGGCCATGGCGGGCAAGCGAGGAGGTGGTGGTGAGAACGAAGAAGACGCGCCGTCGGCGCCGCGGCGACAAATTACTAATGCGGCTTTACAACGAGGTCACTACAACAGCAGCCCAGCACTTGTATTGCGCCTGCGTCAGGTCACGGCTGCCTCCACGTCGGGCAGCTCACCTCTTCCTTCCTCCACCCACCACGACCAAGCAACCCTGCATCTGCGACACCAGCCTTGCATCGCAGCGCAGCGCATCTCGACCACCCGCAAACACAGCCTGACCCGCATCGCCGCCGCATGCTTCGCAGCCGACCGCTCATGTCCGCCGCACAATTGTCCTCGACCTGGGGCCCGTACCCCCCGCCCAGCGCCGCGCGGCTCGAGGATGTGACGCAGCGCCTCGCTGCCGTGACGCGCCGCATCAGCGAGCAGCCGTCGCCGCACCCGCGCCTCGTGGCGGTGAGCAAGCTGCAGGAGCCGAGCGCTGTGCTGGCGGCGCACCGCGGCCCGGCGGGCCACTCGCACTTTGGCGAGAACTATGCGCAGGAGCTGCGCGACAAGTCGCGCGTGCTGCCGCGCTCGATTCAGTGGCACTACGTGGGGCAGATGCAGACGAGCAAGGCGAAGATGCTGGCAGGTGAGTTGGTGTGTTGCAGCGGCGGCGGCGGCGGCGGCGGCGATGCAGCCTGATGCCGGCCCTCAGCCATACCCAACCTCTACCTCGTCGAGACGCTCGACTCGGAGAAGGCAGCCGACGCACTCGACAAGGCGCTCGCGAACCGCGACGCCTCTGCGCCGCTGCGTGTCTATCTGCAGGTCAACACCTCGGGCGAGGAGTCCAAGGCCGGCCTCCCGCCACTCCACGAGGCCAACGACGGGCCGCTGCTCGAGCTGGCGCAGCACGTCATCCAGTCATGTCCGCACCTACTGCTCCAGGGCCTCATGACGATTGGCTCGCGTGCCGCCTCGTCTGGCGCCTCCAACCCGGACTTTGACTGCCTCGTGGCCTCGCGCCGGGCACTGGTCGCGGCACTGCGCAGCGCTGCGCCCAAGCCGGCGCGCGACGGCTACGAGGCGCTGCTGCAGCAGGGCAACGACGACGGCGGGCTGGAGCTGAGCATGGGCATGAGTGCGGACCTCGAGGCTGCCATCCGCGCCGGCTCGAGCAACGTGCGCGTCGGCACCGACTGCTTCGGCGAGCGCGCCGGCACGCGCGACGAGGCGATGGAGGCGATGAAGCACGAGCTGGAGTGGGACGTCGATGCGAAGCGCAAGGAGCTCGGCCTGTCGGAGGACGAGTGAAGTAATAGATTGGGCAAAGAAAGGAGTGTGAGGCGCTGAGGAGCGCAGTGGCTGAAGAGCGCGGCGATACCGCCGGGGGGCCGGAGGGGTAACTGAGGAGCGCGGTGACCA
>NW_020312013.1:610199-618903 GCF_003144115.1 Tilletiopsis washingtonensis
GTCGGAGGACGAGTGAAGTAATAGATTGGGCAAAGGGGGGAAAGCGCGAGACTGAGAAGTGCTGCGGCTTATGAGCGCGGTGGCCGAGTGCGAGGGCCGGAGGGGTAACTGAGGAGCGCGGTGACCAAGTGCGATGGCCGAGGAGGTAAATCGGGAGCGCGGTTGCTCGCCAGAGCGGGGTTGCAGGAAGCCGGGAGAAGTACGAATGCCTTTAGCCGGCCATGACCTCATTCGTCGCCGCGCGGGGCTGCACGGGTGCGGCAGCGGTGTCCTGCGTACCGGCTGCTCCAGCGGGCGGGCCATTCTGCAGTGCCGGAGCCGGCGCTGCTGTCGATACCTGCTGCTGCTCGGCCTGCGTCGCCTTGGGACCAAGTGCGGTGGGCGTGCGGCTCTTGTTGCCGCCGCCGGACATGCGGCTCGCCTTGCCCACGCCGCGGCTCTCGTCGCGCAGCGCGACCATCTGCGAGCGGAAGATGGAGTTTGCGAGCGTGTTGGGCAGCAGGCGCAGGAACGCCACCGAGTAGCGGTGCGCCGGGTGCGGCACGATGAACGGCTTGGGGCGTTGGCGCCACGGGCGCGGCGAGATGGCGGCGATGGCGTTGACGACCCAGGTGGAGGAGAGCGGCGTCTGCGCAGGGTGAGCGCAGTGCTGTGGCGGGGAGGGGGTGGAGTACGCACCATGGCACTGCCGTCGCCCTGCATCGCGCGCCCATTCACCACTGCGCCCGGCGCCAGGCACACGACATCGACATCGGTGCCCTCGGCAAGCTCCTCGCCGTGCAGCGACATGGAGAAGAGGCGGTTGAAGGCCTTGCTGGCCGAGTACACCGAGATGCTGCCGGGACATTAGCGCATGTGCGGCAGAGGCGCGGCGCAATGCCACTCACTACGGACTCGGCCAGATGCCGCCGATGGAGCTGATGTTCAGCATCAGGCCCGGCCCGCCGGTGCGCAGCTTCGGCAGCGTCACCTTGGCGACGAGCGTCGGGAACACGGCGTTGCAGGTGATCTCGTCGACGAGCTGCTGGCTCGGCATCTCGAGCACGCTCTCAAAGTGCCCGCCGCTGCCGCCGACGTTGTTGACGACGATGCGCAGGTTCAGCGGCGCCACGCCGCCCTCGAGCTCGCGCGCGTCCGGCGGCAGTGCGCAGGCGTCGAGCACGCACAGGCGCACGTCGCGCGTCGGGAAGCTGGCCAGCACGGCGTCACGCACAGCAGCCAGCTTCGCCGGCGAGCGCCCGTGCAGCAGCAGGTTGAAGCCGTGGGCGGCGAGCGCGTGCGCCCACGCCTCGCCCATGCCCGCCGTCGCGCCGGTGACGAGGGCGAAGGGCGCCGGGCCGGCGCGGTAGCGCGCGAGCGCGGGCGACGAGGACATGTCGGGCACGATGCGCGTGCTCATGGCGGATATTAGCGGAGCGGAAGCGAATTAGGCGGGTATGGGCGGTATGGGTATGTGAGGGCGCGATGTGAGGGTGAGGAGGGGCCGGACAGGTGGTGATGGGGGTCGAGCGGGAAGAGGGCCGCGGCGCGCGAGATGTTTCAGGCACCGCTTCCGGCGGCAGCGGCCTTTGCGGCCAGGGCGCGCATGATGTCACGCCACAAAGGGCTCCGCTCGTGGGGCTTGTGGGAGCAGTTGCAGGATCCTGAGGGGCAACATGACGCATCCCCTCAGGCATGGCAGAGTATTAGGGTGGAGCACTGCACACTCAGAGCACAGCAGAGCAGCAGAATGTCACAGAGGTAGATCAGCAGGGTGCAGCAGGGAAGAGCAGAGACCATGGCAGGAGCAGCAACAGCTGGCCAGCAGGACTGTGAGAGGGTTCCTGAGATGACCTCAGAGGGATGCTGCTGGGCTCTGCTAGCACTGCACTTTCTCTCTGTGTGGCAGGCCAACATGGAGCTTGCAGGAGACAGGCAAGGCTCAGGCGCGCAAGCCTGCCAAGCTCAAGGACCAGCTCCAGTTGGCTGCAGCTAGCAACACGGTCAAGCACCTCAAGGGCAGGTCTAGTGCGGAGGTGGCGGACAGGTCTAGTGCAAAGGTGGCTATGAATGCAGCAGAGTGCGGACGCGAGACTCGCTGTGAGTGCGAGGAGGACGGTGGCGGGGCTCAGCGTCTGGGCCCGAACAAGTTGTCGCGCGGGCGGCCTGGCACGCGAGGAAGCTGAAGCGTCCGGCGCGCGGGCTCGCCAAGCGCCGACGCTGCGGCTCCCTGTCCCGGGCGAGGCACGCCACGCGCAGGCCCAGGCGCAAAGACTGGAGGTGCTTTGCGCTGCTGCTGGGCAGGGCGCGCTCGAGGAGCAGCGGCAGCAGCAGGGCGAGGCGCCGCACAAGGAAGAGCAGCGGCAGCAGGGCGAGGAAGGGCAGCAGCTCCAGGGCGAGGCGCACAACGAGGAGGAGGAGTGTGAGGCGGAGAAGGGCTGAGCATGCGGACGTCGCCGTCAGAGGAGATGACCTGCGGCTGCGCTGCTGCTTGGGCAAGGTTCTGCAACGCCACAAGCATGCGCGAGCGCGTGGCGGCAACGCGTGCCCGTGCCGCCGCACGTAGGCGCGGGCTTGATGCCAGCTGCCGCGACGGCTGGTAGACGTCGCCGCTGCTCGTTGAATGGAGGGGCGGCGTTGTCGGCGGCGTCGGCGAGGGCCTGGGCAAGCGCAGCACTGGCAAGGCCTCTCCAGGCAGCCGCGGACGCGCAGCCTTGGAGAGCCCCTTGGAGAGCGTGCGGCCAGCGTCCTGCTCCTCCTGCGTACCGGTCAGCTCTGTGCAGCCAGCAGGATGCGCGCGCTCTGCTCACCTGCTTTGGCCAGCGTGCAGTCAAGTCGGTGCCGGTGCGTAGCAGGCTCAGGCCCAGGGTGTGATACGGCAGCGCGTTGAAGTGAGCGAGGCGGCCAGAGCGCCGCGCAAAGGCTGCCAGCTCCTTGTTGGGTTGCGGCGCTTCCTGGGCGCGCTCCTCGGCCGCTGCGCGGATGGCGCCAAGGGAGTAGGGGCCGGACGTGCGCGGGAAGATGTGCTGCGTGCCTGTCAGCTCTGCGCGGCCAGCGCCGCAGCAGGATCCGTGCTGCTCACCTGCGTGTAGGCCTCACCGGGCGCGGGCATGCCAAGCGTGTAGTTGCGGATGTCGTCGGCCGCCGCTGCGTGCCGGTCAGCTCTTTGCCACCAGCAGGATGGGCGCGCTGCTCACCTGCGGCGCTGCGGCCACCGCCAGGCTTGCTGTTGAGGTTGATGCCCTCGGGTGCAAGAGCCTCGACAATGCGCTCAATTGTCAGCCCGCGGGCTCGCACCGCTGCGGGGCGACGCCGGCGAGGCAGACATGCGGCGCGGCAGCATGGTGGAGAGGAGGTGATGGTGGAGTGCGACGAGCGCAGCTGCTGAGCGCTGGCCCTCCTCATCAGCAGGCGCAGAGAGAGGGGCCTGGCCGCAGAGTGGTTTTGCGCCGGCAGGAAGGGGGTGCGACGTCTCACCACCCAAGGCACGCGCCGCGCGTGTCTTGTCGTTCCTCTCCCTCCCGCAGAGTCTAGAGGATGGAGAGAGATGCATTGCGCAACGCCAAGCAAGACGGAGGGAGGACACAGGGGGGGGGAGATGGAGGAGCTGATTGCGGCTGAGCAGCGGCAGCAGCGCGGAGCAAGGCGAGCGGCCGGCCAGCGCTGACTAAGCACAAACCGCGCAATCTTGTGCGGTTTGTGCTTAATCAGCACCTCTCGCCGGCTTGCTGGTACGCACCATTCTGCCTCTCCTCTCCTACCTCTCTCGCTCTCTCTCTCCTTTGGTCGCCAACACCGTCTTGCGCCCGCATTGCCGTTGCGGCGCTTCTTCACCTCCGCTCCCCTCTCCGTCTCTCTGTCTCCCCGCCGCTGGTCGCCAACGCCATCTCGCAGCGCGCAGCCTCCACCGTCGCGCGCTGCCGCAGCGCTGCTCTCCGTCCCTCTCTCTCTCTCTCTCTCTCCCTCTCCCTCTCTCCTTCGGTCGCCAACACCGTCTTGCGAGACGCAGGCTGCGTCGGCGGCATGGCCTCAGCGACAAGAAGCGGCGCTGCAGCTCGAGACGCACCTGGCGCCTCGCCGCCTCGGCGACAATGTGCCGCCGGAGACAACGGCGGCGCAGATCAGCACGACGCCTTCCGGCACAACGAGCGCTGCGCTGCGATTCTCGTCTTGTCGGACATGCTGCTGGCGGGCAGCAGTAGCAGTCTCGTTGCGCTCAAGGAGCTCTGCCATCTCTGTTGCACGCTCGAGCAGTTGCCCAGAGCGCAAAGAGCAGCGCAAAGTCCTTGCCCAAGCGCGCCACATGCAGCGCCTCGCCAAAGGGCAAGGGGCGAGGCGTGCTCCATGTCTGCTGCGCTCAGTACCCGTCGCTGTCCGTGTCCTCCGGCGAGAAGCCGCACTGGCGCCGCGGCATTCCCATGGTGAGTGCGTCTGGTAGCTGGCAGGTCGCTGCGCACGTCAGGCAGGCTGGCCAGACTGAGACGGGGCTTGTTTGACATGCACGCTCTGCTGCGCTGCTGCTGCGCCTTGCTTTTGCAGCGCGGGGCTCCTGGCCGGCGCTGCGGCGCTGTGGGCAGCTAGGGGAGAGCACGAGCGTGGCAGTGCAACGTATTGCTTGTCTACGGCAAGGAGCGCACAAAGAACGATGCGGCGCCTCCGCCTTGGCTGCTTCTGTCTTGTCACGCTCTGCGCCTTTGTGGCACGCGGCGGCGGCTCAGCTTGCGGCTCTCTCCCGGCCGACTGCCGGCTGCGTTGCCGTGCTGCGGCCCGTGAAGCAGGATAACTTCCGCAAGGCGAGCAAAGAGCTGGCACAGACGCTGCAGCGGGCGCGCCGGTGGCAGGGCTGGCGCAAGGGGGGCGGCTCGGGCCGACGCTGCGACGTGCCGCGAGCTTGAGGCCGGCGGGCGCGGGCAAGGCGTACAACGACGAAGACGCTGCGCTTGCATTGGGAAAGTGCCTTCGGGCGAGGGTGCGAGGAACAGAGAAGCGGCGACGCCCAGCGCCGCGCGACGTCAGGACGCGTGGGCGCCGACGGTGATGGCGTCGGCGACGCTCTAGCGCATCAGCACGGCGCCGATGGAGAAGCCATTGGCGAGCAGCTTGGCCATGGTGATGAGATCCGGGTGGGCGCAGTGCCGGCAGCGCATCAGCGCAGAGGATGGCCGACGCATTGCTGCCAAGTTTCAGGCGCGCCTTGGGCGCGCGCGCGAGATCTGCGGTATCTTGCGCAACAGGCCAACTTCCTCTCGCCAGCGCCGGCAGCAGCATCTCTCGGCACATTCGTCCGGCCGCCTCTCGGCAAAGACGGCGAGACGCGCGCCAAGAATGAGGACGTAGAGTGCGCCATCTGCAACGACGGCGGCTGCGAGCTGCTCGACGCCGTGCCCACGCCGACGCGGCGGCCGAGGCAGGTGCAGCTTCATGTGTGGCCTTGTGCTGACCCGCACTCCCTCTGCAGCAAGCGCGTAGTCCGCTCAGTGTACCTCTAATCCACTGGCTGCGCGCCAAATTGCGAACCCGCGCGCTTCCAAGAGGAGAATGCGAAGGGCAGGGAGCCTTGACGGCTGGGAAGACGTGCAGACGCCTCGGCCTTGCCGGCGGCAGCCCGCACGGCGCGAGCCCGTCGACAGGCAGCAAGGCTCAACGACGACGCAAGCTGGCAAGCTGGCGCACGTGGCCGTTGTTGGACAGTTATGCAGCTTGCCGTCGCTGATGCTGCCTTTGTGCTTGCAGCGGACGGCGCAACTTCTCTGCTGAGGCACGCAGCTCGTGGCTCTCCTCTCGCATCTGGTGCGTCTCCATGGCGGGCCTCAGCAGCGTCGCCCCCCACTCTGTGACCTGCCGCAGCAGGCGCTGCAACTGCCGCCAGCGGTCTGCCTGCGCCCTCGCCGGCGCCATGCCGTGCGCGCGCAAGACGTGCAAGGTGCTGCTGGCGCTCAAAGACGCCGCGGTGACATATTGGCCGCTGCCTGTTGCTGCAATGGCGACGGTCAGGAGCTCGGCGGCAAGCTGCTCAAAGGCGGCGCTGCGAAGCCGATCCTGGCGCCGGGCAAGCACGCCGTCGGCCACAAGGCCCTCCACGCATGATGTACTCGTCCAGCGCAATTGTCCTGCCCCCCCCCCCCCAGCCGCCGCCGCCAGGCGGCTTTGCACTGCTCGCCGCGACGGCGCCTTGTTGCACCACCAGCTGGCGCCGTCAGACCTTCCGCTGAACGTAGCCTCTGCCTCGCCATTGCGGCATGCTTCCCGTCACTGCTGTGTTCAGTACTGTCGCGTGCAATGTAATTGTCTGCAAGCGCTGAACGGTGCGCAGGGAACAGAGGACAGGCATCTCGAGGGGGCGCGAGAGCGGCAGACAACGCCGCGCTGGCATCAAGATGCAGCGGCAAGGCTGCAAAGCCATGTGGCCTCGCAATGTGCCCGCTGGAGACATGGACGAGGCACGAGAACAACGTGCAGAGCTGGGGCGGCACTCACCCAGCATGCCGTCTTGCTGCATCGTGCAACGGCGCAAAGAGGCAGACGGTGGGAGCTCTGTGCAGCATGAATCAGCGGCGATGGCGAGAGAGAGCAAACGTCGCGGCTCGTTGGACGTTGTCCGCCACCCTCTGCCTAGCTGTTACGCCTCCCCGCTCGGCGTCGTCACTCACGCATTGTTGCGAGCTCCCCGGCTGCGCAGCAGGTCGTGCTGCAGCGAGCGTGGCTGTCTCAGCAAGGCTTGCACATGCACGCGCTGCACGACGGCAACAGCGAGCACTGTGTATGCGCGTGCTTGCAGAGAGGACGCGGCCGCTGCAGCGCCCAGGCGTTGACGACGCACGTCCCACTTGGCGACGCGCTTGCGCAAGCACCTCCCATTCCTCGCCACGCACAGCCTTGCTGCTTGACTCACCCGCGCAGGACACGCATGACGCAGAGCAGCTGACAAGCACGGACGTTGGCGGCAGAGGTTGGCATGAAGACAAAGCCTGATGAGCAGGAAAAGTCAGAGATCTGGGACAGGACGCGGCAGTGGCAAACGGCGGCAAACGGCGGCAAGGGCAGCGCGCGATGTGCGCTCGGTCAGCAAGATGGGGCGCGAACCCGACACCTGGAGAGTACGCACCAGATGATGTTGAGCCTTGCCCTGCCGCCGCGGCGTGGAGGATGGTGAGATGTCGAGACGGCCAATGCCAACAAGGACGGCGTGCGCACGTCAGTGGTGAGGAGGACGTGTCGCACAACAGCAGGCGCGGCAAGCTGCAAGATGCAGAAGCTTGGTGGCAAGCAGCGGCAGCCACATGCCCGCGACCATTGCAGCAGCAGCGCTCCCTTCCTGACCACAGCAGCCAGCCTGCCCCCTCTGGCCCTCGCGCTGGACGCTCTGGTCGTCTTTGCTTTGCCCTACCCTCGCCCTTGTAGCGGCGGCCGGTGCGCGGCGCCTGACGGCAAGCAGCAGCGGCGCAATGAGCACAAGCAGCACGTCTGACGACGGCAGCGGCAGCAGCAGCCGCACAAGCACGCAATAGCACTCCCGACCCCACAGCAGACGACGGCAGCGCAGGAGACTCACTTGGACGACAACCCGAGCCGGCGGTGGCAACAGAGGGCGAGCGACGCGCGTGCGCAGCATCAAGCTCGCCCCGGCAAGGTGTGGACATGAGGCGAGGAGGTGAGAGGCGTGGGCGTTGTGGAGAGCGGTGCGCGGCCGTCAGCAGCCAAGAGCAGTGGTAGAGGTGCGGTAGAGAGGAGGCTGCGGCGGTGGAGAGGAGGGTGCGGCGGTGGTGGAAAGGAGAGTAGAGTGCGGCGGTCAGCAACGAGCGCGCGTGCTCAGCAGGGCCAACGTGCACTGCAGACGGCACCGATGAGCGCCTCGGCGCGGCATACTCACCGGCTGACGGGTCATGAAGCGCAGAAGCGGCCGGTGCGGCAGCGCGCAGCAGCCAGACAAGAAGAACGGACGGCGGCGAGCGGCGTGCTGCCGGCGGCGAGACTTGGCGGGCAAGCGCAAGGAGGTGGCTGCGCACTTGAGCCCACGCCGACCACAGCGACACAGAGCGTCGCACGCTGAGGACCATCAGAAGCCACCAAGGTGCGGCGCACTCACTCACAGGCTGGCAGCCGTTGGTACAGCAGGCGCGCAGCAGCAGCGGCAGCGGCGGACGGGCAGCGTTGGACAAGCTGCTGGCGCGGCAGCGAGAGACAGCAAGCGCCGCATGCTGGAGCTACTCACAACTTGCCGCCCTGGCGCCGGCGGAATGACTGCGGACGGGCGGCGGTAAGCGGTGGCATGGGCAGCTGCACTCACAGCATAGCCTTGTGGGCATCCTCAGTCAGTTGCATGTTCTGCATGACTTGTACCCGGCAGATTGGGCGAGCAGCGGCGGGCAGCGAGCGGCGGGAACGAGGCGGTTGCAAGGTAAAAGAGCGCGCCGCCAGCAAAGAGCGGCGGCAGGTGGTGGCTGGCGGATGGCGAGTGAGCAACGGCGGGCAAGCAGAGACGGCAACGATGAGGAGCGCGCGCGCTCACGCCTCTGCTGCTTGCACGCCGCGAGGGGATGGAAAGGAGAAGCGCAAACAAGGCGACAAAGAAGCAGCACGCGCACCTTTACACATTGCTGCACCGCTGCGACCTGCAAGATGGTGAGAGGAGGGTTAGGGTTAGGGTTAGGGTTAGGGTTAGGGTTAGGGTTAGGGTTAGGGTTAGGGTTAGGGTTAGGGTTAGGGTTAGGGTTAGGGTTAGGGT